>NC_070638.1:17847690-18147690 GCF_947347685.1 Pleuronectes platessa | reverse complement strand
AGTCCATGTAAGCACTCATATGCTGTACTTTATGTAATGTGTGGTAACTCAAGGGAATATGTGCGTGGCATAGACGCTACACTACATGAAGCGCTGTAGCTAAGTAAGACTATGACATAATTTCATTGGTGATTGTCAACAAAAGGCGAGGTCCACTGAACATACATCAGCTATAAACAGCAGCAGTGCTAAATTCCTATTCTAGAAATAACAGTGATCCCTTGTTTTTCAACATTTCACAATACAAACATAATTCAGTAATCTTAAAAAATAATATACAATAATATGGAATGTTTTCCCTCAACAACCTCACGATTTTCCAGGAACAGCGGAAGCGGGGGAGAGGGTGGTCTGAGATCTTCAGGCACTTAAGAGAAGAAACATACAGCAGCGGTAAACTTTAGTGCATCAAGGCAGAGAAATTATTCAGCATGTGACGGTAAAAAGAAAAACGGAGAAGAGCGAGAGAAAAGGCAGAGACGGAGGGCACAGTGTGCACAGATCAGGTAATTAGCTCCATGACAGTGGAGCCCACGTGCAAGCAGCGCGTGTTTCTGCAGAGAGACTGTCGATTCCAGTGCATGTCTGTCTTTGGTGTCTGGTACAGAGAATAACAAAAGGCTGAGATTAAGGACATGAGCTTTTAAAGTCTGCATGTCTACTGAGAAGTCAAACTACTGATCGCTGCCAATTTCCTCTAAACTCAAACACCAGTAAGGAAGGACTGATCTAGCATTATCTTTGTTACCTATGAATAAAAAAAATCTGAAATACAAAATTTATCCTAGATCATTATGCTCTTACACACGTATGATATAAAGGCCCTGGTGTGAACGGGATGCCGCAGCAAAGAGCAGCTCTGTAACTGGACCTGAGACAGTGGAGTGTATGTGCACGTTTTTGGTTGTGGGCTGCTCTGTTCTATTGGTCAGAGCTAGTGAAAGGCACCAGCTGTGAAGTCCCTACTTGTGAACTTTTTCTACCCTTGGTGGGACTTTTCAACGTGCATGTCGGGTGCACCCATGATGTCGACCGCCACCACAGCGGCGGCCTGACGATCGTACAGGCTCCCCAGCAGCTGAGCTGTTTTGAAGACTGAGGCGTGACCGGCGGGATGCAGGGACTGGACCTTCTCAAGGTTCTGGAGGGTCCGCAGCATCTCAGCAGACACTATGGGTAAGTGCTGCTCCTGGATCAGGCTGTTGCTGGTGGGCCGCAGGACAGTTTCACGCTGGCCTGGAGGCCTGGGCGCCGGCCGGGTCCGCGGAGCGGCTGGGGCTCGCACAGAGCTACTAGATGACATCTTCTTTTGTGGTGGTGGGAAATCTTCCTCCTCCACCGATTGGTCACTAGAGGATATCGCGCCCTCATCAGTGTCATCACTCACACCTTCATCGTAGCCACTGTTGTCATAGTGATCCTCATCATCTTCTTCTCCTTCTTTGGTGCTGTCTCCATCCGTGATATAAATCATGTCTTTTGGCAGAGAGGTGAACTGATACACAAGACGCTGGCCTTCCACCTTATTGAGTATCCCCCTCTGGTAGTAGTACCTACATGAATACAAAGAGTCAACATTAACAAACTTAGACCAAACATCACATTTGGTCAGAATTTAATAACTGTTTTTAAGCCCCTGTTCCTCATAAAATCCATCCCACGTTTGAATCTTGAGAAAATAGTATATTATCGAGTTGATTTACAGGAGAGACCTGAAACTGAATGTTTCATTTACTTTTTTTCTCCATTTAGTCTTTAACCATGATCACTGACACAAAAAAATCCATATCTGTTGGGCTCTAATATGAATGCAGCTGTTTCTACATTTTTGTTTACAACATTTACGCTTTGTGATTTATGTGCTTTGAATATGTAGCATTGAGTCAGTTACAGTTTTTGCGTTGTAAAATAAAATTATGTATTTAATAATATATTTTTTTTATAAATATTAGTATATATATTGTATACTTGACTTAAAATATTCTTAAATACTATGTTACTTAAAAAGTGGTGTTCAACACTCAGCACCACAGATACTCAAAGTTAAGAGGCTACCACCAGCCTGGACATGCTCTCATTATTAACTCCTGCTTTGAGGAACACATGAAAGAAGGAGTGTTTAAAGCACTGCTCTTGATCAATCATTATTGGGAAACTGGTCTGGTTATGTCATCATTTTGAAATAAGGATAACAGCATGTGACTTATGAACATGTGATGTTATGTTTGTGTGTTGCAGACCTGAGAGCTCTGCCCATAGTCTCATAATTCATATCTGGCTTGTTCTTGTGTTTGCCCCAGAGTCGAGCCACGGCCTTCGAGTTGACCAGCTTGAAGATGCCTGCGTGGGGATTAGTCCATTTGATGTAGCGGGGACAGACCTGTCGATCCTGTAGCAACTCCATGAGGAACTGCCACAGGTACAGCGTGTTTCCTCCTGAAGCACAAACACAGGAAACATGGTAAAGGAAGGACAAGGACACAACATGGAAAATGACTTCTGTAAAGGCTGTGTTACGAATGTGACTCATCCCCTGTGAGCCATCTAAATCCCTTATTGGACAGTGAATGTTTTGCCCTCATCTTTCTGTTAATGTGTTGACTTTTAACAACCAGGTGTCTGTAGCGTTTACATAAAATTTCCCTCTGACTTTATTTAGACATGACATGACATTTACAGAAAGAGCAACATGTCAATGTGATACTTGTCACCTGGTGCACAGGCTAAAAAGCTTTGAAAGTTGCGTTTTCTGTTTTTTCACTGAGGATTTTAATGATTTTCATGAGTTCAAAGGATGTGTAACCACGCTTCTTACAGTGATAACATTTCATTATTCGGTTCAAACATTTAAATCATTACAATAGCTCATTAAAACTACTTCAACATCAGATACAGTATATCTTGCATTTTATTTATCTATTCATTATCCAAGCACTTTGCAGTGAATGCTAGTTTTTTTTTTTGCCCTCACTGTCATTGTTGGTTTGGGGTTCTAGTTACCCCGATAAGGGGAAACATATAGCGTGCAATAAACTCATTCAGATCCCAAAATTGTAGTTTCAGTCTCTTCTTGATGTCACTCATTTGGGACATGATTGGAGGGATGTTTTACATTTTCTTTTCACAGATATCATGAAGGAAAAATGAAAATGTTAGGCTATTTTTTTCACAATAACTGAATGTCTATATAAAAAAAAAAAAAATGAAAAATGCCTTTTCTCACAGTCTAATCAGCCTTGTTTATATTGTTTGCTTTATTTGTCCAAAACCCAAAAGACATTCAGTTTACTAATATATATTAAACAAAAATGGAACATTTGAATCTTTTCTATTTTTTTTGGATAAATGATCGATCAATGAACAAGTTTTCTGTCACTTCCCATCAGACAGTGAGCAAGGCCTTTATTTAATTTGCCCTTTGTATATTGTATATTTGCAGCCTTTACATCAGTCTTGTGGTATTTATGGCACCATGGCAGTATTCAAAGTTTAATGTAAAATTTACATAATATATTTACATTGTAAATATATTATAGGACAAGTTAAAGTCTGACCTTCAGTACTGAGACTGCTGTTGTGAAATTTTTAGGTAAACATATCTCTGATGCTTATTTATACATGTGACCAACACGTAAGTCCCATTAAACTAAAGTAATGGGATCAATGTCTAACATCGTCTTTATAATTTTTTTTACATTTGTGACAGTACCTTTGTTGTATTTGTCCTTTTTCACTATGATGTCTGGTGTGGGAGACTCTGCCCTGCGATGTCGACGTTTTTTACCTGAGTTGATGAAGAATAAAAACACATAAATAACCTGAGATATTTAACATCTTCATACAAGCCATAATCACACAAGACTTTCTAATAAGAAAAGTGGCTGACCTCTCTTTCTGGTCTGCAGCTGTGTCGCAGGCTTCTTTGTGTGCAACGAGTGCCAATGTGACTGGTCAACAGGTCCCACTATCCCCTCTGCTGACACCATCACCTGGGTAACAGGAGCTGTGATGACATCACCCAGTGACGGTAGGAAGGTCTGGGCTGCAGGGGGCATAAACAGATGTAATGAAAGAGAACAGCATCGTGACCACTGTGTCTATAAATAACATCCCACAGTCAAACATGTCCTACATCAAAAAGAAGAAGGGGTGAGGTTTTACTGGGACATCGTCTCTCTGTTGGTGTGCATTCAACTAGTGTTAACTCAGGTAGGTGTGTGTGTGTGTGTGTGTGTGTGTGTGTGTGTGTGTGTGTGTGTTTGTGTGTGTGTGTGTCTGCACTTACAATAGTGTTCCAGGGAGAGGGTGTCAGAACAGTCCATGTTGAGAAGCGAGTCAGCAGCAACAAGCGTCTCCATGGTCTCCTCTTCTCCACTTTCACATGGCTCCACTTTAGACAAAGAACAAAAACAGGCTCAGTGGGTGGAGGAGGGTGGAAGTCAGGGAGAAGAAAGTTTGTCAAAATGTTGAACCGTTATTAAACACATTCTTGTCTTTCATTGGTATCTAGAAATTGAACTATTTCTCATTTCAGTTATGTGTGTTTTCTGCTGCCATTAAATACAATGAGGACAAAAATAATTTCACTTGTGGTGCTAAAGGTAAGGTAAAACAAATTCAACAGCAATACATCTTTCCATAATGTCTCACTACTCAGGATAAACTAAACTATATTTAAAATAGACTCTTCCTACTGTAGAAAGTAGTTCACCTGAGAGAAGGCCTTTTTCACACCAGACATGTTGACATGTCACAAAAGCAAAAGACCGGTATCATTCAGCTGCTTCAGTTTCCAGCCTTTTTAATGGTGTAAGTAACACTTTTACTTTTCCTGACATACAAAACATGTCGAAATACCTTCTTGCAAAAGGCCTGTTATCCATCTTGGTCATTTCTGTTAGGAGATGCTACTGAATATAACTTTTTAGTGTTGGATTGACGAAAAGTAGACATTCCTGTCTGCATTAACTTTCCATTATAATGATAAATTTTATTCACTTGCAACAACTCTATAATTTTCAATATAGATGACTTTATCTAAATCACCTATCCCTGGTTATAAGCATCAAGAATAAATATTCTATTCACCTACTTTCTACTGGGGTGACGCAAAGTATTTCAGTGACAGGAATCGGAAATCCCCCAGTATATAAACCTTTACTATCTACATGTGCAGTGGTTACAACGTTTTTATGTGATGTTAACCTTGCACACCAAATCGAAGAGTTCAAGCCACCCTTCAATGTGCCCCCCTCTGAAGATGGGATGGGCTTTTCCTGTAATTGTTCAGTAGTAATTCAGTGTAGAGACAGTGGCGAAGATCAATCAGTGATTGCATGTATAACATTGATCCAGTAATTGTCAATGTAGGAATTTGCCGCTTAGAGAAACAGCTGTTGAGCATTTATTTTTTCCATATATTTTATATTTCCATACACTTAAGTATCATTATCCGTACACTAAAGTATTTTTAAGTAGTGTGTGTTACTCATTAATACTTACTGATGCCTATTTTGGACCCCATTGTGGGACAAATAAAGCATTATCGTATCTTATCACAATGAAAGAGAACCTGTGGTGGCCTTCAGTTGTGATAAAAACTCAAAAGGTGTTTAGTATGTCCTGTTGGGACTACTGTAAAAAACATGGTGGCCTCCATAGAGAGGACCCATTCCTGATGTAAATATAAAGGAATTAAATATATAGGGCTCATTCAAGGATAAAGAAAACTATTTAGATGATTACACAATACTGCAAAGATTCATTTATATTTAATTTCTACTAATTGATCCCTTTCAGCTAAATATTACACTCTGGACACAACTCACAATATGATCCATCAACAATCTTTGTTATGCATCACTGGCTCCAAACAGCCAATAAACCTCAGTCAATACACATGAGCACACAGTTAGACAAACAGTACGAGTTTCTTTACTTCTCCACAATAAACAATACAATCAGACGAGAACTTCTTCCACTGATCACATGTATCAGCATACATCTCACCACATGCATGTTCTCGAGGCCACACATGATCGAAGGGGGTGGGGGTGGTCTAGAGTTTTGGGCGCATCGGTACATGTGACGTGTTGCGCCTGTGAAGCGTCAGAAAACATCTGCTAGCTAACAGCTGTGAGCTCCGACACCTTGAGCCGCAGAGAAAGCCCCAGCAGCGAGCTGTCACACGGACCGGACCGGTCCGCAGACACACGACAGGTGGACCGCTGCCTTTTAGACGGCAGGACCCTCCCTGCACATGCCCCATGTCTGTGAGGAACTGCTCTGCTGCTGTTACTGTGCTAAGTGAGCCTCGCCTCGCCATGTCCCGACACCCAGCTGCTGCTCCCTCCAACCAACACAATGTACAAAACCAGGCGGCCCGGCGGGGAAACTTACTTTGAACTGCTAGCAGCGGTGAGGCACAGGTTAAAGCATGTGTCCCTTAGGCAGACGTCACCTCGCCTACATCCTAATGTGATTCATTAACTCTCCCTCACACACACAAGCTCGGGATGTTTTGTTTCACTTCCGGGATTTTTGCGGAGGGTGGTCCATGTGCGAGAGGGTAGACTGCGCGTGCGCGGTCCCGGGCCTATTTCTTCTCGTACCTGGTGACACCTTTTCATAGACAGGCCATGGGTGAGACTTACTGAGAATTCTCAGATCAAAGGTCACGATGATGAATAGATATGAGCACGAGGCAGCAGTTTAGGGGTGTGTGTGTGTGTCTGTGTGTGTGCGTGTGCGTGTGTGTGTTTGTGAAGTTTGGGTTAAGGTTAAGGTTCGGTTTAGGCAAGTAGTGACTATGGTTAAGGTTAGAGTAAGTGTCACCAGTGGTTGTGTGTTTGTTCTGTACTGGTATTGTACAGTAGTATTATTGTGATGTCCCTCACCCTATTCTAGTCGTTACAGAGTTATGGATTATTTAGCACGTGTGTGTGTGGTGTCCAGGTGCTGGCCTACATGTTTTCCTTATGGAGGTTAAAAGCAGGATCCAATGATATGTTGTATAGTTCAGATTGAGTATAGGTTAAGAGTTAAGTAAAGATCGATGTTTAGTTGGTGTTATAGATAGTTAAGTTCACTAGTAACTATGGTTAAGGTCTCCTGGAAATCAATGTAATGTTTTCTGAAGTCATGGAGACACAACTGTGTTTGTGATCACAATTTTACAGCCTCTTTTAACCTTTTCCAACACAAACACTAACCTTGTCAGGCCCAGAGCCTGATAATGATGAGGCAAAACCTCATTTCTGAGCTCCTGGTTAAGGTTAGAGGTCAGATGTGAATTCTAGTTAGGTTAAGGTTAGTGTTGTCATGAATTGGAGACAGAAATCTGTGTACACCGACACATTAGAAGGACTTCTCTCCTTAATGGGTACAAAAAGCCCAAATAAGATAAATCATTAAAGTTTAGGGCAAATTTCAAGGTTAGGGTTAGGGTTATAGTATTTTAATTATTTTACATTAATAATTTAATTTTATTTGTATTACTTGCACTATGATGTATAACGTTTACTGTTGTTTTGTACCATTGCACCTGTAAAGGACTTTGGTCAGCTAAGTTGTTTTAAATGTGCTATATAAATATAACTGACATTGACATTGATAGTAAGTTCCCAGGAAATCGATGTTATGTTACCTGAAGTCACGGAGACACCCCTGTGTTTGTGTTTGTGTTTGTGTTTGTGTGTGTGTGTGTGTGTGTGTGTGTGTGTGTGTGTGTGTGTGTGTGTGTGTGTGTGTGCGTGTGCACTCACTGACCTTTGAGCATCCTCTGGTAATCCTCCTCTGAGTGTGGCTGTTCATACGTTAGTCCTGTATATGAGAGCAGGTGTGGATGAGGAACCTGCTCCACAATCACCGCAGGGTAATCTGAGTGACTGACCAACTGCAACACGCAAAGAAAATGTATTGATTACACCAGATTACAATTAATGAACAACTGATTCCTCAGAAATGTGTGTTCCAACAGACAAAAATCTGATTAGATTAGATCAGATTACAGTTTATTCTCACATTATATTATGATTTGTCTCGCATCGAGACACATAAAGACACAACACTCACCTGTGACATGTTAATGTGGTCACTGGCAAAGTCAAAGATGAGCTCTGACTGCTGCAGCATGGTTGTATATCCCAAACACACAATTGCAAGTCTAACTGGGTGAAAACAGCATCGCAGCTCTTCTCTGAGGAAGTTGATCACTGAACAGGTCTGATGTTGTTTTGTGTCCAGGCAGGTCCGGTGGTTGGAGAGAAACCTCCCGTCGGCCGTTAGAGCAGATCTACCAGAGAGCTCCCATCAGGATACGTCGAGGCTGCTGTGTTTCCATGCAGGGTGAATCAACAGTGAAGAGTGATGTGAGTAAACTAATTGACCAGAGACTAAAAGACGTTACAGGAAGCTCATTCTTGCTCGCTCGCTCTGCTTCGAACTCTCGATGAGGAAGCGGGGACTGCTTAACCGTCGTGTGGTCTGAACCAACCTGAAGAGAAACGAGAACAAACGTGTGAGGCCCAGCACGCAGTGAGAACAACACACCTGCAGTCAGCGAAAGTCAGATTAAAAAAGCTAAAAGCAAATATGCTAGGATCCAAATAAAGAGATGTGGTCAGGCTGATGTGAGGCGCAGTGAAAACAGTCCAGTTTGCTTCCCTCTTTCATATATCTCATTCTTTTGCTCTTATCTTGCCTCTAAAAGAGGCTAAACCAGCAACAGGAAGGAAGCGTTTGCACTGCAATGTGTGACGGGGCTGTGTGTGTGTGCCTGGGCTGTGTGTGTGTGTGTGTGTGTGTGTGTGCGTGTGTGTGTGTTGTACGAGTACGGGGGAGGCAACTGGTGTGCAGCTTGAAACATAACGTTCAAGGTTTTTAAGGCCGTTGTGAGCACATTCCTGACGACATGACTGTGAAGTGGTCATTTAGTACAGAACTACGAAACCAACTCCCCTCCATTAGTCTCTCCCCCCTCGCTTGTTTTTCTTCCCCTCCTCTCTCGCTCTCTGGCCATCACCTCGCTGTTAATTCCTTTAAATCATTTTCAGTCCTTTCTTTTAATTTCCTGCCTGAGTCTGCGGCCCCTCCCTGCTCCTCTGGACTCCACGGTAAAGCTATTCTGATAAAGTGAAGTATTGTAGCCTTGAAGTTAAACCCCAATTAACACTTCAGCTTCTTTCTGTCGAAGATCACGTGAACATTTAGGTTTGTCTCTGGGAACCAGTTGTTTCCAAGACGCTAATTTTAACCACTGCGTTTTCTAGTTTTTGGATCCCATTTGTCCTCAATTTAAAAACAATATTTTTATACCCCAGCTGCTACACATGAGGCAGAGTGCGAGTGTCTTTTTCTTTGACTTTCGTGTGTGTGTGTCATGGAGCCACAACATGTTTGGGTCAGTTATCACACAGGAAGCACAGCTCAGTTAGAGGCACCGCTTCCTGAGTTCCTGTGCCAAACCACTGCCAGCATCTCTGCCTGCAGTGACCCCCTTTGCTCTCGACTTCCTACTGCGTGATCAGTGCTTTGGCAAACTAACGCCGTAACTAACGTAGGATGCAAGGGAGGTGGAGACTAGTTCAATATTGGCAGTAGTCAATAATAGTCTGTGTGCACTATGCAATGCTTTATGTACGGAGAAATTAAAGCTGAAACATTACATTATTTATGAGACCAATTTAAATAGATTTATGATAATATTTCTATAACCTAATATTTTTCCTTCAACTTAACTTATTATATTTTCAAAATCAATCTACAAGGGAAGGAAACATAGGAAAACACTTCACACCAACACCATAATATCAACTCCTCTGCTCAAAACTTAATGTAATAAGAATCCAATAGGTTTTGTAGCAAGATGGACATGTGGGGATATGCATGGAATTTGTATTAATGTTATTTTGTCAATCACATTTGCAATACCTCCTTGTTTGTTTGTTTGATTTTTTTCAAGCAAGATTACGCAAAAACGACTAAACATATTATCATGGAACTTGGTGGAAGGATGTAGAAGGAGTCAGGGAAAAACCCAAACATTTTTTGTATGGATCTGGATCAGGGGATTTAAAGAAAATGTAATTCTTTAACATAACTAAATTCTTTGACATTTCCTTGTTTCCCACAGGAAATAATTCATGGCTCTTGATGAAAAAACACAATTATCCGGGCACATTTAAGGGTCTGATAGATATCACCTCTCGCCCAATGTCTGCTTGGATTTTCTCCAGCTCCCCTTGTGACCCTCTATAAAAGGAGAATGTTTATAGATAATGGATGATTAGATAAATATTGCCTGGGAAAATTACAGGTAGTTTCTCGTCTACAGCAAATCACAGATATAGTTAAATTAACTAACATGAACTGATTATGTTTCTCCACACACCTACTCTGACTTTCTTTTCAAGTTGTTTGCTCAACATCATTAACGGATTGCTGCATTCAACCTCCTAACCTGTCGATCAGGCTCTGGGTGTACAGGATGTCAGGCTAAAGCTAGTGGCAGTGAATAAATGTAGCACAAAACACGCAGAGAGCAGCAGGCATTTTTGATGCCACAGCTCCAACGGAACATCAGCCCGTCTGACACTTTCTTTGACTTGTAGCCACTGCTGGCTGCCATTGTGTCACGTGCATATGCTCATTGTTAGTGTGCCCCGCAGCCAGCTGCTTCTATAGAAGAGTCTTTAACAGTATAGAGGCTTTGTTCATCAGCACTCTGGTCACATAGGTTTGTCTCTGTGGCCTTGGCACTGGGATCTGAGTCTGTGAAGTGGCTGCCAGGCCCCTAAGGACACTGATAAGCCCCCATAACATTCATTCCCCGGTTTGTGTGTGCGAGAGAGAGGGAGAGAGAGCGACTCAACGAGTGAGATAGAACGAGCGCGGGTGTGTTTGACAAAAAAAGGCCACAGAGTGTGTATGTGTCTGTGTGTGAACTAGGCCGGGCTGATAACAGTATGGAAAGTGAGGGAGGCACTGATAAGCCCCTCCTGTTGCTTGGGGTAACTGGGCCTTGTTAAAAGAACACAGTGAAATATGCCATGTGCGTATGTGTGTGTGCCTGTGTGTGTGTGTGTGTGTGTGCATGTGTTTGTGTGTGTTTATGTGTGTGTGTGCCATAAGAGTGTGTGTGTGGGTGTCATAGGCTACCTTTGGGGAAAGAGAGGGTAGGAGGAGATTGAGGGAATGGAGGTGGTCACAACACACCCATGTTTTTCCAGGTGCATTTGTATGGGTTGCTGTCACTTAAAGAAAATCATATAGCTGTATGTTGCAGTAGTTATTTTCTGGCAGAGTGATTTAAAAAGTCTCACACTCCCTCAGAAACGCACACACTTCCAAAATGCTTTCACTTTCCCTTTAGCACATGTCATACAAAATAAAGCCTCATTTTCTTTAGTTGTTATTATGTTTTTCCACTATAAAGAGTAGATGTGTTCAATGGAATACAAAGCTTGAGGCTTACCTTTTGTTTATAGCATGTGTCTGTATGTGGCAAAGCAGCAGCTGCCTGGAGGATCCAAGTGAGGAACGGAAATTGCTCTCATCCCTTTTTGGCCAAACATAAACCTTCATGTGCTCACAGACCTGACCTGGGATCAGTTACCGTTCCAGTCTCCAGAAAGTGCCACACATACTTCAGATCTGTGGAGATCGTGTTGATTTCCCCCCCCCCTGCTCTCTTCAGCCCTTGTCAGGATATTGCTTCCTCTTCTCTCTTTTTTTTTTCCGGAGAACTGCCCCCTCCATGAGATCTGATTGGTTACCTGTGTTGTGAGTCAAGGTAACCCATAGTGATCATTGTCAGTGTGGAGCAAATGTAAACATGGGCGTATTTGCAATGTAAAGCTGCGGAGAGCCATGCAGCTGATCTGCAAACAGCCCTTTGTTTTGATGAGGGTGGACAGCCAGTGTCGGATGTGTGTGATGAGCTCACTAAATGGCATATTAAATCATTAGAGCTGCTTCTACTAAACTCAATAAGATGTGCAGTATGATGAAGCTCTGTTTGGCACCTTTGGCAGTTAGCGTTATGAATATAGGCTGAGAAATGGAGACAAGAAAATGGGCAGAACTACAAAAAAGGCTTGCAGCCAGGCGGATAGGCACTTTATCCAGTCCCTGATGCTCCCTAGTGGCAAAACCTTGCACCGACACCCTTCACAACAGGTCTGATCCAAACCCTCATTGACCTCCTTTGGTTCCTCTAACAACAAATGGAACAGAAGCCTATGTGAACATCCACCCTGAGGGTTCCACTAACACTCAGGGGTCTTTTACATTCTATGCGATCACTGTCACCACTGTTTCATGGACGTCATTAGCTCTCTCATGAGAAGTGGGGCCTCCGCAGCCAGACCTGCTGTCTCTGTACACCCGTGGCTGGATAACTATCACCTTAGGGAACTTTGTCGCACATCCTGCATCGTGCTCGGCCATCACATGTACACAAATACATGATAAGCATGGAATATGCGTGATTGGATCTCTGACAAAACTCCCCATTAATTGTGTTCTATCCTGTCCCGAGAGGTTCTTTTCAACACAGAAGAATGTGAGATGATTAATGAGTATGCATAATGTTACGAGATAGACACATTTGGCAAAGAATTTCATTTTGTAAGAGTCAAATTAACGCCAGGAATTTCATATTTGAATCTTTTTTCACCGCAAGCATGCATCTGATCTCTATACATCCCGTGTAAGTAGGTGGAGCTGATCTGATAAGACAGAAAAAATAAATAAACAATCTGCGACTCCCCTTCATTCTTTCATTTCTTTTTTCCCTCACTTCTGCAACACAGACAACTTCAAGAATGTGCTGGTTTGGCTCAAACCTCCCTTATTGTTTTTATAAAGTGGCAGAGGGCAGGGTGTGATTATTACAATGTGTGTGTGTGTCTGAGAGATGGAGAGTGGAATTATTATTGAGACGAAATTAAATAGATCCTAACTCTGAGGTAAAATCAGTTTTAGTTCATGTAATAATCACAAAATGAGTTTGTTTTTATTCAATGCTGGAAAGCAGGTACAGTTTGTGTAATTAAGATACTATAAGATAATTTGCCGAGGGCCCTGTCACGAAAATGAATCACATACATACTGTGTAAAGCTGAAATGATTGTGGACTGTAGAACAATTCTGTGAAGAGGGTGGAAACATATTGGAGGGTATTGTAAATCTTCTTTTGGCTGAGGGTTGGGAGGACAGAGGAGCACAAGGGTCATCCTAATTGTTTATGAATTTCTAGTCTTATATTAAAACACAAAACAAAATATACTCCCTTGTGCCTGAGTTTATAAAGTTGAACTTTGCCAGAGAACAATTCTGTCAAAATTAATAAACTTCATGAGTTCCAGACGATCAAATAGTAAGTAAATATTTATTAAATTTAATCTAATTTGCTAAATCTCCGATCAGGCAAATTAGATGCCTCATTACCTGAAGGCTACAACAAGCTGTTCCACTCCAATCCACCAGACAGTGTTGATGCAGAATAGTGCACAACAATAAAAGACAACAGAAGGTTCTACAGTCAAAATATCTTACACGATTGACTGCTTTGCAAATGGGATTATTGAGTTAGCAAAAAAGCATATTCAAAACACCCGAAATATTCGTCTTAAAGTAAGGGGACTGAATTTTACGAGTTTTTGCAGAGTACTCAACCAATCAGGGATTTCAAGGTAGATTGTTCCTGAAAAACTTTTTTTTAAAATTCTCTTCAAGTCCAGATAACCGTCACTTAATAAAGCCGTCTGAAACTATTCATTTCAATCATCAACTGAAGGACATAATTGGCTGGCGAATCTGTCTGTCACTTACCAACCTGTCTGCCCTATGCACACCCTGCCCATGACTGGAGTCTTCGGTCGGAGAGACATGCACCGCGCTTAAACATTGACCAAAGCCAGAAGTCAGCGAGCGAGTCACGGAAAAGTCGTCTTCAATCAGTGCTTAGTCTGTGCGTGTTCATGTGTTTTGCAGGCATAGACTTCACGGTGGGGTTGATGGGAGGAAGTGGTGGAAACGCAGAGCTCCTTCAAACGTTGTTTCTGCAAAGGAAATTTGAACACCCCCTCTTATATAAATAAAAAAGGTGTTTCAGTGTCTGTGGTTTCCAGTCTAAAGAGTTCCTGTTGTTGGCCTCATCTGTTCATCTGTGGAGGGGTGTGATTAACCATGTTTAGTGTCCTTCATCAACCATTCAAATGAGTGTGAAATCAATGTGTGAGACCAAAAACAGCACATCAAATTAGACAATAAGTCTCATACACGTGCACACTCACATGCATATGGACGCACTCACCCATGCATCGATGCAGTGACTTCAGCTCTCACACTTTTGTTGTGTGTTCTTGCAGGCAGTGAGTGTGTCTAAGTCTGAACTTGATTCAACATTTTTCCCTTGAAGTATTTCCATGGCTGAGCAGATCACAGGCAAAAACTCACAGACACACATGCACGTCCATGCTCATAATGAAAGCATATTTTCTTTGTTCTACCCAAATGTGAGCAGAGGCTATGCCAGACTGAAAGCTCTCCTCCTTATGCTATCAATTCAGAATAAATGTTCTGAACTGAAGAAAGCCAGTAAGTCTTATTCGTCAACACTGCACATGCTCTTAACTTGTTAAATATCTTTCAGTGTTTTCAGATGACATCAAAAGACAGGCGTGAGAGTCAAAGAAGGTAGAGGTATGTGAGAACACAGACAGCTGTACAAGTACAATAAATATCAGTTTAAATGCTTATAGGGTTTAGATGGGAAATTATGATATACTGGACAATGCTGTGTGCAACAAAGGCTCAAAGAAAGAAGCAAGTACATCCTCTCAGATATTTGAAAGTTAAGTCAAACATCATGTTCCTACAAATGCTGTTTTTGAATGCAATTTGCTGGGGGAAAGTCCAGCTGAACCTGCTGTGTAAATATGCAAATGAGAGGATAAAGGACTTAAAAGAAAAGTGAGTGAAAGTGAAAGAGGCCAAACCATGTCTGTTCCTTCCCCAACCCCTGAGACCCTGACCCAAAACTATCAGCCCTCCAGTCCAGCCCTGCTGCAGTACTTTCTGCTGGCTCCTGAAACTGTGGGAAAGCAGAAATGAACCATATGTGGTGTCCAAATATACTTTTTTTGTTGCCTCTTCAGGGAACTCTTCCAGCATAAACAGAACACCTTGTCAGGACCAGTACACCTCATGGGAGTCCTATGCATATAAGGTTGGGTACCGAGCTCTTTACCTTGAGGGATACTAACCGGATTACGTTGGGACAACCAAGCACTGATTCCTGGTAAATGAATCAGTGAGATAGCGAGTAGAAACTAATGAGAATCTATGCAAGTGGCCTAAGTATTTGTACTTAATCGCTTGTGTATCTACATAGCAAGCTACGCTACTTTTCTTGAAAGGTGTGCATAAGGCTATGGTGTTGATAAATGGAGTCAGAAGCGAGCTGAAAGCGATCTGAAGTGTGGTTACACTTTTCAGTAGTATCAGCAATATTTCCACCTGGTTAAACACAATATATATCTAAAAGCTGAACAGTGTTTGATAGCCTGCAGCCAGGGCCGAAGAAGTTGAACCTACCATGGATGACGAAACTTGCGGAATCAACTCCTGATAATTTATCAGTCAGTTGGATGAGTTATGGTTCGAGAAAATCTTCTTGTCCACTGTTGCTTAGCCAGCACTATGGTTGGCATTTTCTTCTTCTCTTGGTTTACAGTTGGATAGCAAACAACTCTAAGGTGCACTCCACCTCCTGTACCTGTTTTTTCATTATGCATTTTCCCCCCGGAGGTGAAGTTACATTGTTTGGTTTTATAGAGCGAGCAAAGTACAGAAAACTGTGCTGTTGGCTAACAAATTCCTACTTCAATCCTACTAATGAGGCACAACGTCATCACTGAGGTCCTGGCCCAGGTTAGGGTAAGTGGCTCGGGAATGCTTCTAGTCAATGAGTGTCCTCATGAAGACAGTAGTACAAGAATGCGTGTGTGTTTCTGTTTGGAGAAGGACATGGAGCCTTACTGGTCCATCCAGAGTTCAGTGGGCTTAGTGAGTCCACAGTGTTTGTGGAGTGAAGAGGAGATCCCAGCAGAGCTCACCCGCTGAATTTATCAAAACCTTAGAGTAGCTTTATTACTAAACAGGTCACTTTCTCTCATTAACCTTTTGGCATCTATCTGCTTCAAGTTTTCATCTTCACTTTCCTGCTCCTACTACCAATACAAGTGACGTTAACTCTCTCTGCAATAAATTGCTGTACAATGATGTGGACTAGAGTTTCACTGCTCGTCCTCCATACATTGCATTGAAGCCGTTGCACCTGTATGTTAGAAGAAAAGAGCAAATGACAACATCATTACTGTTCTATGATGTCAGTAGGAGCTCAGTGTCAGTATCCCCAAGCAGATACATCAGTTGACTCTCTGCTGGAAGAGATAATTTAAGATGGAATGTACTGAATGTGATTTCTCTTATAAGAGCTGATTTCACCACCGAAGGGTTTGATTTAATGTCAAACCACACTAAAATAGTTTGAAAACATATGGGAGGCATAGACGCAGAAGGGTTTTGGGATGAAGTGGAGACAGGAATGTAGAGAGAAAGGGTAGGGCAAGAAGAGGTAGGAAAAAAACAAGCAGAAAAGGAGTAAAGCCAAGGAAAGCGGATGATGAGATGAGTCGAGGAGGGATAGTCACAGGACAGAGAGCCCCTTTGACGGTTAATGTGACATGCGTGACACTGGTTTAGCCTAAAGGAACATTCCCAGGTCAGCGCTGTGTGTGTGTTATGGAGAAAGAGAAAAAAATAAAGAGATCACAGTAATGTCCTGTGTTAGCATTCACCATCACATGATGCCGCCTGCTGTCAAACTTAAATCAAAACCACATGAACAAATGCGCACACAGATGCACACACACACACACACACACACACACACACACACACACACACACACACACACACACACACACACACACACACACACACACACACACACAAACCCACTAACACAGAATCAGGCCACTATAACAGGCAATGCTAAAATACTCACAGCCATAAATGGTTATGAGCAAGTGTGTGAACTGATAATGGCAAAAAGAAAAAAATTATGCTTTTCCTTTTTTTTTCTTGTAAAGACAAATACAGAATTGAATGCTGAACTACTTTCTTATTTATTTTCCTCATCCTTTTATTTATTGCCACACCAGCTGAGGTACAGGTCAGCTGAAGATAATGTTGAGAAAATACAGTCTCGAAAACACATACAGCCTCATGAAAAGGCCCAATATTGAACAGTATAATACAACAGCTGAGTTGTCACACAGCCTATAAACACACAACATCAGTAGTTCAGTAAATAGTGGGAGAATGACACAGAGAAAAAACATACAAAGGCACTAATGTGACAAATGATTAAGTATGGACAAATGCTCCGTTCATACATGAATTTTAAGGGAAACAAAATGTTGTTCTGCAGAGTGTGGAGCCAATACGTAACAGCATCACACTCGAATATCGTCCATGCAACGGCAAGCTTATCACAAGACTCATAACATCAAAGTAACTCTCACTATCCAGGCTCGGCGCCTGAGGAACTGTCTTTGCTAATTCACCCTTGACCCCCAATTTTACATAAACTTGTGCTGAACATTCCCCCTTCTTGGTTCTCAACGTTTTGTGTTTTCTCACACTTTTTCTGAAGTGCACTGATGCTTTTTGTCATCTTGGATGGAGTAGAATGTACAGCGCCCCATAACGATAACTGCTCAGAGTTTAAGGTCAAAATGAGGCTTGATCTTCAAAGGAATGTCTTTTCGTAGACGCAGGGGACCTCGGATGACGTTGTAGATAAGGCAGGATAGAGTCAGTCAGCTATACTTCATTATCTTGTTGTTTTTATTCTTTTTTTTTTGTTGCTGTCATCATGTCTCCTGCTCCTTTCTCATTTCTGGGCCTCTCCTCATGCTGTGGTAGATTTGTTGGTCATGCGAGAGTTGCTCTGGTCCGAAGCCCGATCAGTGACTTTCAGCTTCATGCACGACTGTTTCTCATCCATTAACATCTCGGCCGGTAGACACCAGCAGCACAGGCTGGACTAGAGTGGGGACAAAAGTGGCGAGAACGACTGTAAGGAATAGGCTACGCAGAGGAGAACACAAATAATTAGAGGAGTGTGATTGTATTTAAAACTTGGTAAAAGATGGATGTGAAATAGGGGGCTCCTTATTTTTCCTGTTTGTCTTTTTGATAGGACAGCATTTTTGAGGAATCAACTTTCTTTGGAAGAACTAGATTAAAAAGATTGTTCCACATGAAGCTGATTCAATCAGCTAGTTGGTTACTGAGTCTGGCCCACAACTGATTGTATTTACTTCTTTTTTTTCTATATAGTTAATACACATACACAGTCAGCTACTTATGAAACTTTGTAATTGTAATTTGTTTCCTTCAGAGAAAGCTAAGATAGTTATTTCGGTCCTTGTCTTTATGCCAACCTAAGCTAGCCAGCTGCTAACTTTAGCTACATAAAAACATAAGAGTGATATCTTCTTTATGAACGTCCAGCTTCAAAATACACAAATATATCTTTCAAAATGTAAATCGCTTTCACGATGCATCTCCTCTTCCTCCAAAAATGAAGCTAAAATATTCCACAAAGGAATGCCACCATCTTGTGCCAAAAACATCATGTAGACGTCGTTAAGACATTTAGACATTTGGACGAAAGAGTTTGCGCAGTAGTGGTCGGGTTGAGGAGCTGCCAGGTGCTGTCGATATACGCTTGACCAATGGCGAGTCAGTCTCAGCTGTCTGATTAAAACAAAACTACTGGGAAAATGAACACTCGAATGTTTATCATTTTAATAAGTACTACCTAAATTGACAGGAACCATTTTCTGTGTGTAGTTTGACTTTTTAGTTTGGTCCATGTCCCATCCACTAACATGGAGAACACAAGCTTTTGACCTTTTCTGCAGCCAATCACCAGGGGGAATCAAGATGCTTTGGCTTCACTTTTACAGAGCAGTCATGTCGTCCATACGGTCTATGGTATATTTCTCTGAGACATTTTTACATTGTAGCAGAGTAACTTACCCTGAAGCAGTTCTTGAAGCGCTTGCTGACCATGTAGAGGGCGATGGGGTTGATGCAGGAGTTGATAGATGCCATGTTGATGCCAATGTAATCCAGGACCAAAAAGAAACTAAAAAAGGTGATAGAGACATATCAGTCTTCTACGTCCTCTGGCCTGGGGGGTGATTCCGTTTTCCTTCAAATCATCTCTATCATTTATGGTTCTTTTCATGTGCACTATGGAAAATCCATTGCCTCACATACCTGAGAAGTTCACAGCGGTTTGGGTCTTTCTCATCATAGATGGTCAGCTTCAGGATACGGCTGAGGTGCAGAGGCAGCCAGCAGATAGCAAAGACAAGGACCAGGCAGAAGACTGTCTTGGCCACCTCCCTCCGCTGAACACACACACACACACACACAAACATCTATTAATCACTGTAGGGTAACTACTTTGATGGTTTGGCAATGAAATAGCCGTGGTGAAATCCTGGCCACAAAGTAGATTGGAAACTTAGATTTTTGGAAACTAAAATATTAATGAAAAAATAAATGAAATCCATTTTAAAGGGGAATTATGTTTTACATCAAAGTGCAACAAGCTTGTTAATTCAAAGGCTTGACATTATTTAATTTTGTGTTTTTATGGTTTTGGGTCAGTATACGTCCATTGTGTGCTTGTCCTGCTCGTAAATTAGTATAGTTTCACTGTATTTCTTAACCCTCAATATGACATAATTTCTTACAATGATTAACAAATAGGCTGAGTTAAACAAATGCCATCATCGAACCTGTTTGAGGTGATCACTAAGAGCGATCTGGACGCCATTCTTCTTCCTCAGCATCTCACAGGTCATCAGGGTGTAGAAAATAGCCGTGCAGGCCAATGGTAGACAGAAATATGCACTGAACAGCCACCAGTCCTTTGCTGATTTATAAAACTATAGAGAGAAAATAGGAGAACAGCACAGAATCATGCACTGACATCTGCACTTAAGAGCTTGGTTTGAACATTAAAGGTTCTGAAGTTAAGGGGGGGAGGGGGGACTCCAGGGTGTGTCTCAAATTCAGACATATTGACCTACAATAAAAAAACTATTTATCAAAGTATCTCAGTGAAGTTAAAACACACACATGCTCAAGTGCTGCAGGATTTTCTGTCAGCCCAGAGAGCAATAACTTTGAATTTCTTTTCAACATAATCTCATTTCTGTAGAATGGATTCAACTGTGATTTGTCCTGGAAGCTTCCACAGAACGACTGTGTGCATCATTCACACAAGATTCAGCCTAATGTGCCAACTTGCACATCTGCATCTTTGTGCCTGTATGTGTCAGTATAAATAACATCATGTACATGCAGGTTTTTCAGCATGGGCAGCTGTGTCAACATGCACTATTTTTCTCCATCGTGAAGGCCTTTCCCCCTCACCTTCATAAGCTCGGCTTTCTGCATTGGGTGTAGCAAGCAGATCCTCAAGTGTTCTCCTTTGTAGTCCATAGTGATCATGTCAAAACCTATTGCCTCTGGCACAGCCAGGATGATGGATATTATCCAGATGAGAGCTATCTCAATAGCCATCCACTTTGGAACGCCAATACCTTTGATACGGCTCCAGGAGGCCACGGCACGATACCTGAAAATACAGCATATGTGCAATCAGTTCACAAAACATTGAAGTTAGATTTTTGGGAAATAGATTTAACTAAGACCAATGGATAAATACATTAGAGGTGCTCCTTGCCTGATTTGTTACCTTTACACTTTTCTCTCGTCTTATCTTTGCATTTAACTAAGCTAAACGTCTCCTGGCTCTAGATTCATATTTACTGAATAGACACGAGAATGGCTGTGATGTTCTTATTTAACTTTTGACAATAATCAAATAAGTGCATTGTCTAAAATGTCGAACTATTCCTTTAATAATTTCATCTTAGAGTATAAGTTTAAAAGATGTGCTATTTTGTACTAATTTCAGAAACCTTGGCATAATCGAGCTGATTAACCAATTTCATCTTTTATTCCAGTGGACGAAACTGAAATTTGTATTTTATAAATACCATAATTTCAATTAGAAAAGCAATTCCAAGCTCTCAATCAATTTTACACATTTAAAAACAGCAAGTAGTAAGGAGGTCAAAGGTTACATTTTCTATAACACTTCTGTAATTCCTGACCCTAGTAACACTAGAAAGTAAAAATATAAGATAATCTCAAAGTAAGGGTTATTTTCGGTTGTCAGCCGGCTGTTTACCTGTCAATACTCAAAGCACACAGGCTCAGCACTGTGATCCCAACTGAAGCTTTCTGCACAAACGGCACCAACTTGCACAGAGCCACACCGAACGGCCAGTCTTCTGCGAGGAGCTGGAGAGAGTTGGAGACAGACAGGGCTGATGATTGAGTTTTGTCTGGCTTCATGTTGTTTTTCTAGCCTCAGCCCATATGTGCATGAACTTTAATTTATGGTTATCTTTGAACGTTCAATTTTTTCCTGTAAGCATGGGACTTTTCCTGCTCGCTTGCTTTAGGCCCTTTAGATTGTCCATACCACCCTGAGTCTCCTGTCTCTGCTGTGGTATGCAACCGTGACCAGTTGTTTTAACATGCCTGCCCCTAACCCAAATAAACAGATACTCTCACTCTCTGTCTCGCTTATACACACACAGGCGCACACACACAGAGACACACAAATGCTTCTTTATAAGGATTCTCTGACTCTCTTGTCATAATGTTTTTCCAAGTGCCTCTGACTCTAACCCCTAACCCTAAACTTCACAACAAAATGCCAAACCCCCAAAGCTTACCCTACCCCTAACCTTAACCTAATTCTAACCTGAACCCTAAAACCAAATCCGTTAAACAGCCCTTTGAAGGTGCTTCAGAAAGTGAGGAGCTGCCAAACCTCTGTAAGGTCCAATGGTCAAATGGATCCTCACAAGGAGAGAAGTACAAGTACACACATGAACACATGCATACACACACACACACACACACACACACACACACAAAAAACCTGACAGATAATAAATAACATGCCATGAGACACAGGGATATAGCGGGGCTCAGCATCCAGTGAAGTAATAACATGTAAAAATGACTTGGAAGCCCCCCTCTCAAGAGTGTGTATGTGTGTGCTCTGGTATGTGTGTGTCAATATGCAGCAAAATGACCTTAAATGGTTATTTATGTAAGAGTGTAACAAAAACAAAAACTGTATAAATTAATGGGAGTTTTAAATAAGCTGAAAGTGAAGTGTTAATAAGTGCAGCAAATCATCATCATTATTCTGTCAATAGGCCTCTAAGGTAGAGGCTTTTTTACTTTACCTTGTAAACATTAATGGGAATGCCAATGATGATATGCAGCAGGTCCCCGAGTGCCAGGCTGGCGATCAGGATGTTTGGCCCGTTGCGCATGCACTTATTCTTATAGATGATCCTCAGAAGAGTGGAATTGCCGATGATACCGACAACAAACACCAAGCAGGACACCACCGTGTTGATGTACTTGAAGGTGTCTCGGATTTCCGTGGGTCCAGTGCACATGGGAGGTAGCCGGCGACGGGGCATCGTCATGTTGGGCCTCACAGGACCCTGCACGTCCCTCTCAACAAGCCCAGGCCTCTGGGTTACGGGAAGAGGGTCTTGGGGGACTTGTTTATTTGGCTCCAGCTGCCCACTGGCCACGAGGATGTGACCCGTCAAGAGTAGCAACCCCAAGCAGAGGAGAGGAGTCTTCATCCTGGACTTTTTTTATGAATATGGCTTTTATTCAACGGGGGCAAAAACTGATCCTCTTTGAGCACGCCTGGAATACAAATTGCAAAAGATTACTGTGTGCAGGTCTTTTATATGAAAGTATGTGACTGTCATTTGACCACATGAATATTAGGCTCCTGGATTTATTATGTTGCTTTAGCTCCCTTCGTAACATTATAATAATCTTTTTAAAGGGGTGGGGGGAGAAAGGTTTAATTTTACCTTTTGGCTGAAATTGGGTAGTTTGACTTTGTGGGGGAGTAGAGGAGAGTCTTTTATTATGTGTGCATAAATTATGTGAGCCTCAATGCATTGCAATATGCAATGCATTGAGGTATTGAGGATAACTACTGAGCGGGCCACATGGCAGTCTATAGAGAGCCATACAAGCCAGTAGCCAATCAGATTTATCCTTAGCCTTTGCGTTCGTTAATATTTTTGTTGGGTGTTTTGCTGGCTGTTTGGATTGGCTCCCAAGGTTTTGGATTCTCTCTCTCTCTCTCTCTCTCTCTCTCTCTCTCTCTCTCTCTCTCGCTCACCAACCTGGATCATGTTATAATCATGCAGCTTTTATAAATATAAATCGAGAGAGAGAGAGAGACGGCAGCGAGCACTCGGCACACATTCAAAATTTCTCGACAGGAGGAATTTTCTAGTTCTTATTATTTCAGCCTAGTTTATAGATATGAACTTTTCCATAGTCAGCAGAGAACAGTTCAGTGGGTTATTCATGTGGACCGTGTCGTTTCATGCTATCCACATTATTAGTTTCTTTAAGACATTAAGGTCAAATAGAGTGTGCCCAGTTAAACAAGTTTTTGTAGTTTATCTCTGTTACATTATTTTTGATCTGTTGTGCTTCTTTTTTAATCAAGAGAAGAGTTCACAAAAATCATATAAGCCTTGGAGGGCCCCTCTGCAGTGAAACAAATTGTTTAGCCCCTGACTCATCACCATAATCATTTTTATACAGTCCCTAAATCCATCAATAAATGTCCTCCAGTCACGGCCCCTTAAACTCTTACTTACCTAACTCCTGACTGAGGTAGAAATTCTCCAATGTTTACGCCTCTCAGATCAGACTTTCCCCACAAACTTTTAAGCTCTCAGGACAGAGAAATGTTCCCAAAGTTGAGGGAGGCAGTTCTTGCAGAGACAGTCCAGTCATCTCCAACATCAACAGTCCTCTCCTTTTCTGGTGCCGATGTGATAAAAACAAAAGCTTCAGGTCTGTGGTCCAGAAGCTCCAGTCACCTCCTCTGGTAGTCCTGTCTTCTCCAGCACTGGCTGCTGTGTGTCGGTGTAAACAGTATCAAGAGTCTGCTGAGCTGATCCCTGTCCTCCTACCCCTCCTCTTTTTATGGAGAAGAGGGGGTGGAGGAAGATGTAGAAGGCTGGCAGGATGTTCACAACTTATCCCGTATTTATGCCCTTGTTTTGATGGAGGGTAAAGTCGTAGATCAGTTATTGTGTATTTTTAATGCTCACTGATCTGTTCATAATCTCTTACTTATATTTTATCCCCCAACACCATCATCTGTAACTTTGTCTGTAGGCATTGATAGCTGCTATTATATTTGTCCTGTTAAAGTATTGAAGGTTTACCCAGCTATTATTCTCTTTGCTAAGCTAAGCTAAGCTAAGTCAAACAAAACGCTGTTACCACCATTTGATATTGAACCATTTCCTTCAATCTACATCCACAACAATTCTATCACTTGGACTTTATCAGGTGTGCTGTCAGACTGTAGATAACTACACCATGTTTGTCCAACTGATACTAAAAAAAAAACTGAAACAATGTTATCTGTCAAACCTCGTTAAAATATTTAATGGGAATAGATATCAGCATTTTGGTTACGGAGGCCACACAACATGTTATTAACCAAAAGAAAGTGTTATGAAAATTTTAGCAGAGAAAATATTACAATATTAAAGTTGTGTTAACTTTGAGTTTGGTAGTTTTTCCAGCGCCATCTTTATTGAATTTGGGAGAATGCAGGTTTTCAGGCACTTCCTGATTTGTTCCACTTTATGGCACCATCTTCCATTTCTGCATACGGTCTATGACTAATTTGCATTAAAAACACAAAGCAACGCTGTTGCTGAATTATTGAAATTACGACCTGATGCTGGCAGTAATGGAAAAGTTAAGGTATCACTTAAATTATCACACTTAATTTTGAGGGTGGCATGAATATTTTTTAGAGATTTTTCACTAAAATACAACTTCATTGTGGGGCTAGATTTTAACTGAGAGGATTGGCATTTTAATTTATTCTTAATCATCAAACTTCATGACATTTTAATATTTGTCAAGATTGATCAGTCTAGATCAGTCTGGATCGACAAACATTGTCATTTCCAGAGCTTTGTCGTCAACATGGATTAAAGAAGAGATCTCCCTCAATGTGCCCATACTTCATGTGTACTGTAGATCACGTATCGTTTGGTTAAAACATAACATGTACTTTGTGACCCATTTTTAAGTTTAAGCACAAATGCTGGATCACTTTTAGTTTTTAGTTTATAAACACAACAGGGGTGAAAATGGCGCATTACTTCTATACCAATGTTGTTTGTACTTTATTTATTCAATTAGATTAAAGCCTTACCTCCTGTCACAGAGGATGTGATGTTTGTCCATCGCCCTACTCACCACAGTGTCACTCTGCATGCGTTTGTTTTCTCTAATTGCATTTACTGACAAGGATACAAATGTCAAACAGGATTTTTCATCACCCGTAACTTCTTCCCGTCTGCACTGTCACTGTCACCCAGTCACATATACACTAGATTCAGAAACAATGTGTGTTCCTCTAGTGTCTCAAGCACACCTGTATCGGACCAGAGCTCATCCTCCTGGTGAGGCTGAGCATTTCTGAGAAGGCTCACTCGAGAGCCAGAAAACTATTAGATCCAGATGTGTTTCTCTGTTGATAGATTGTCATCTCGCTGGAGCTTTAATAACTTCTACTTGGTAAAGTCTACATTTGTCTATTGTAGGCATATGACTTGATAAGAAATAGCTGCTTGTCACTATTAAGGTTTTCACTGTATAACATAGTCTGTGTGTGGTCCAAGAAATGTGCCTAGTCCCCTGCACTTCACAACTTTGTGTTAACTTTTTTCTCTTGTTATTATTCCTTGATTTATACAGGGAAGATACAGACATCGGTTTGCAATTGCAGGACATCAGAAAAGGGAAGGACATTTTAATACAGCTTATGTCAAATCATTAAAGTGAAGTTACACAGAAAAACTTTCAGTTTTGTTTGAAAATGTTTAAAGATTATTTACATCGACCTACAAATTCCACAAACGTCTGCACGTGGAAGGCATACCTCACAACTCGTTCATCTCGTCAGGTTCACGCTTGACATGTGTATTCTTAACTGCCCGTGGAAGTGCATTGTCGATGTTGGTGCAATTTGGACACACAGCATCAATATGAATGGAAATGTGATAAAAAGGTGACGAGCAAAATTAAAAGGCACTCATTATCTTCTCACCACTAGATGAAGGAGATGGAGATGGAGGGTTGGGTGAAGTGTTTGAGTCCACAAAACACTTCTGGAGTCTCAGGGTTAAACAGTGGTGCAGCCAAATCCATATACAGTTGAAGTAAATGGAACCCCTTCTCAAGACGTAATAAAACAACAGAAAAAACCCTCAACATGCCTCCATACCAGCTGGTGTGGTGTAATCTTGTGTCCGGAAGCCCTGACATTCACTCGCTACTTCAAGTAGGGGACTTTTAGGCTCTCAAACATGGTGTAAATGACGCTGTTTCAAGTCAAATATGAACGTTGGGGCTTGCGGAAACTTGGATGACACCACTTGAATGAGTGTCTATCCCTTTAAGTACAACATTCAGATTTATAAGTATAATCCACAAATACGAACAGTAAGGAAGTAAATTCGGTTAAATTTTATGAAAAACATTGATCTTCAGTGCAGATAAGGTAGGAGTAGCTCAACGTTTTCATATACCACACCATAGTTTATAAAAAGCTCTGCACACAATGTCCAGCACACAAACAACAAAACAGTGACAGTATATTCTAGGTTTGCAACAAGCACTGCTGAAGTTTATGTAATTTAATATTATATAACAGTAGGACGGGGCAGTGCTGTACATAAATTATGATGCATTTTTTATTATTAGATCATTTTTATGAGAAGAACTATTGTTAGTGTAGCTTCAAAAAAACATAGGCATGATGACTTGAAATTGCCTGGAGCTCTCCACTACATCTTACTGCCTTCATCGGACACTGTCACATGATAAATACTACAACATCACCTTGACTATTGAGCAAATCCCCTGCACTGATAAAGGCCATCACATGAATTCAAAAAGCTTCACAGAAATAACCCATGTGCTTAGATCTTTTTTTTTTTTTTATCAAACTACAATTTCTCAGATCAAAAGTTAACCTTATTTTAGAAAATCGATTTGGTTGGATGGTAGAACCTTTAAGATGTTCTTGACATTTAAATGATAAACCTGAAATTGGAAACATCTGAGGTCTGGCGGCCTCTTTGCCTTCTTCACGGTGTTTCATTTATGCCTCTGGGCTGGGGAAAGCCGTGACATGTTTTGGGTTTTTATCCATCCATCTGTACATCTGCTAATCCCATTCTCGTGAACACAATATCTCAGGAACACCTTGAAGGAATTTCTCCTAATTTGGACTCAAGGGTGAACTGATTTACATTTTGGGGGGTCAATGTCAGGGTCAGTGTGGCCTCACAAAATATTTTTTTTGGGGCATAATTCTATCTTGACCAAAACTTCACCCAAATGTCCAATAGGATGAAATGATTAATTAGACATTTTCCACCCAAGAGTTCAAAGATCAACATCACTGTGACGTTATGATGTTCTGCAAAAACGCTTTTCAGCCATGATTCAGAACAATAACTCAGGAATAGTTTGACCACATTTCACCTGTGGTTAGATTCTTAACTGGTGACTAGTGCTGGAATGTAACAGGTAACAGATCCAAAGTACATTTACTTAAGTACATTTTGAATGTATCTGTACATTACTTAAGTAGATTTGTTTTTGGGCACTTTTTCCCAGTTCTTTTTATCAGAAAATATCTGTACTTTCTACTCCACTACATTTTCACAATGCCTCGTCTTACATGTTTTACATTTTAAAAGTAACCCAAAAAAATGAGGCGAATTGCTCCACTGAACCGATCAGAGCAAGCAGGTATAACATTAGGCCCCCACCTTCAAATTAGTGATTGTACTTCTTTGCTGCCAGGTTAATACGATTGCACTACTTATATCATCTGACTCAGGACAGACTTTAATTTGAACTGCAGGAAATACATTGTATTGTACAGGGGTTCTAAAGGTTTTCTTTTATAAAGCAGTGGCACTATATAGCATCTAAATCACACCAATGAACCACTGAAGAACCACTAAAGAAGCACATGAGAACACGGACGTGGACAGAGGCATACAACCTCGAGGCAGTTATTGCAGTTCACCTGGAGTTCACCTAGGGTTCTGTTACACACTGATTATAGTCACGAGTGCTTTTTGTCCATTCTTATCACTTGACATTTGTGCCATGCCAGCTTCATATGTAAGTTATGTAAAAGTATATATACCATACTTGGTCTCTTAGATGTGTATTTACAGGCACTGTCAGCTTAGTACAGATCTTACAGATTACGTCATTTTCTGTAGTATATGTGTTTCGTAGAATATCAAGATTGTGGCCAACAACACTATCACCATTCTGACACGTGTTCTTCTGTTCATGTAAGCTGCAGCTCGCAGCTACTGGATGATCGAGTTTCAAACTGTGAAATGCTCTCCATGCCATGTGATGGCAGAGCGATCACAGTATCTTGCCTCAGATTTGAGGAGCAGTAAGCGAGCCTTGTGAGTCGGAAGACAGCGCCGTGCCTCATGTTCGAGCCCCTGAGGCAACAAGCAACGAACACTGAAACCCTGTGATTCAGTAACTCTGGTCTGTAATGAAGAGAGTCACTCTCTGCGTTATCAAGATTTTCAAAGCATTAAAAAAAGAATATTGAAAAGACTTGGCATGAAAAAGTATTTCTAAGAGTTTGGACAAACTTGACAGTACAATGGGAACAAGTTCAAGTTGACTAAAAACCCTTTTGAAGAAGCTGGGATGATAAAGAAAGAGAGGTTATGAGTTATATAACATATTTTTTGCTTTAGAGTTAATTATAAAGTCATGAAATTATTTTTAATGAGTAATTTATAATTTCATTCATTATCATTTTCAAGTAACAAGTAAATTATGGTCATAGACTTTACCTTTAACGAGTCTCTGTCATCAGCGGCTCAAAACGCAGCTGTCACTCAACCTCATATATTGACCCTCCTTTATTAGTAAGCCTTTTTTTTTGCTGTTCTTTGACAGTGACTAATGTCCCAATAAACACAAATACAGCCAAGAGGGGATTTTGGCATTGTCCATATTTTTTTTCTTTTACGAAATCATTTGCCAGTGAGTTAATGGGCGGAGAGCCGCTCCGCCCCATTTAAAAGCAGAAACCCGTCCTCAGATATACCAGAAGGACAAAGGCCTGACTTGTTGATGAACAAGTGGGGATTCATTGCAACTCTGTCAACAAGAGGGCACCTTGCCTAACACACAACACGCCCTTTGAGCTCGATCTGAAGATACGACTTTACAGCCCAATTATGCCCACTGCTGTGTTTTTATGCATAAATACAGCCTCAGTGAGTGGCTGGTGGTCAAAGGTTACAGATTACCCTGGTCTGAGGACAATAGGAGGGGTCCACGCAAAGGTCAACGGTCGATTCTTAAATTGGACAGTACGACAATTGACTGACCAACTCAATACACATTTTACTTATTTACACGTGTGCGGAAAATCCATTTCAACTTGTCATCTAATATCGCACCACCCACTGTTGTTAAACAGGTGCAGTAGGAACTGTTCGCCCTAGATGCTGCTAAATGCAGAGTCCCCAACAATCTGGGGCTGAATAAAAAAAGACCATGGCAGAGAGAGGAGAAAACGATAAGGAGCAAAGAAGCAATGGCTGAATTTCTGCAATGAAAAAAGTGGTGACGCATGAGGTATGAGAGGCTAGACCCAAATATTAACATAGTGATTTTCTCTGGCAAGGAGGTTGTTTTTGTCTGTCTGTCTTTCTGTCTGTCTGTCTGTCTGTCAGTCTGTCTGTCAGTTTGCAATATTACTTAAAGAAACTACAAAACGAATTATCCCAAAACATAGTGGAAAGAAGTGCTATGGCTCAGGAAAGACCTTTTGATGATTCTCCAGGAACTTCTTTTCACTTTCTTTAACATTCTGAGATAGTTTCTCCTTATTTTCATTGAGTTCAGTTTGGTGCAAAACCTGTAAAAATCTGTATCCAGTGAATTGAGATGTAGGGTCTGTCTGTCCTTGGCAGCGGTAAACACTCTTTGAGTGCCATTCTAGTATTAGTAATAGTAGTAGTAGTGTCTATTTGGTTTCTATCTCAAATGGGTCAAATCTTATTTCATTGTAAAGCAGCATGCAGCACACTGATTCACTCAGCCCCTCTTTTTTTTTTTCTTTCTCTCTCTGTCTCTGAATAACCCTCCTCTCCGTGCATGCTCTGGGCCCGGACATGTGCTGGACGATGGATTGTGTTTGGCTTTTTCCCACGCAAAAGATGTCGGGCATAGCTGTAAGGCCCTGTTCAGACCTGGTATTATCATCCGTCTCAAGTGACCTGATCACAAGTGAGCAGTTCTGAGTTTGTCGGATCACACATGGCATTAAGTATCTCCTCATGAGAGAGGGGACCAGGAGGGGCTGAGCAAATCAGTCAGCTCTACGAAAATAAGATTTTACTAATTTGAAAGAAAAAACATTAAGTCAATATCTGGGCAATGTTAAGATTTTGGTAGAGACACATATCGGAGTGTAAACTATGAAAATGTGGCCACATTCATCCCAGACGCCTCCAAATGTGGTCTAAGTGATCGGATCTCAAATGCCTCCTGAATGCATCTTGGTTGTGTTCACACCTGCACTTAGAGCTGTCCACTTGTGTTCAGACCACTCAGGATGGATGTTATAACCAGGTCTAAACAGGGCTAAAGTCAATATTGATTCCTCTTGAAACTGGATAATCCATCCATCATCTATACCACTTATCCTTTTGGAGGATCACAGGGGTGGGGGGGGGGGGGTGCAGCTAATCCCAGTTGGAATGTGGGCGAGAGGTAGGGACAAGTCGCCTGTCCATCACTAGACCAACATACAGAGATAAGCAAACTTTCACTTTCAGAATTAACGTAACCCCAATCTGCATGCATTTTAACCCGGAGAAACCCCAAAGACAGGAATAACAGGCAACAGCCCCACTGTGCTGCCTGAAACTGGAAGATGTTGATGTAACTTTAAACTCTGGTGATGAATGTTTTCTCTCTAAATCCAGTGAAACATAAAAAAATCCTTGGTAGGCACAAATGAAACACCTCTGGACCTGAAGGTCGAGCAAAACAGTTCTCCCACAAGCACATGTGGGAAAAGCTGAACACTCCAACTGGTGTGATTATCCAATGAATTAGGTTCAAATAATTTCTGGCTTCAACTGGCGCTCCTTTGGCGGCTGAAGCAGCAGGATGAGGAAGAGGTCAGGAAGAGACGTAGATAATGAAGAGAGAGAAGGAGGACAGCAGCCAGCATGCTGTTGTGGAAGATTGACAGCAAACAGCAAGTACTTGTCAATTAGAATATTTGCAGTGGAGCTAAGGGTGTGAGGGTGGTGGTGCCAGAGTCGGTGTATCTGTGTGTCTATATGTATAGTTGGTAGTGTGTGTGTGTGTGTGCGTGTGTGTGTGTGTGTGTCCTCCGTGGATCAGCAGGCTGATTGGCCTTTACCCTGCAGCTTTGAGAACGAGTACCTCTTTACTCTAAAATTACCGGGTAATTACTTCGTAACCTGCTCCAAAAGGTGAATCCTCTCTCTCTGTCAGTAGATGAGTTTGTCCTTCTGTTTGGATCGATGGTGAGATGCTTTGGTACCTTCTCACAGCACCTTCTCACAGCACCTTCTCAGAGGGCTTGCAGACGGGCGAGTAGCCGGCTAGTTGGCTGCCATTAATAGCATGTCCGTGCTGTGCTGTGTGTGGCCGTTGCATTGGCTGCACTCCACAATAAAGAGGCGCAAATTAGCATGTCCACCATGTCATTGCCAATTGGAGCTTGAGCCGCTAAATACCCGTGACCACTGCAGTTACATTTGACCCAAGAATGAATGCTGATTATTTCCTTTTCACCCTGAGACAGCCAGATGCTGGTGAGTGTCAGTGGGGTTTTGTTGTCCAGCGTGAAAGGGCCTTCAGTTGTGTCTTCTTTCTGGGTTAACAGAGAGCAATTAGCTGCCACTAAATGAGGTCTATAAAAAGATGCGTCGTCTTTTCTCTGTTACTCAAGTGCCTTTGTCCTTTCATGTCTACTGGGTCTTTCTCAAAATTGCATTTGAGGATTGATAACTTTAAGTTACTGAATAAGAAACTTCTACTTCCAACAAAGAAATATTTAGGTCAAAAATTGAACTTGGGTTTTGCTCTGATCATGGAAATTGAGTGTCTTTTACAGTTTGTCTTATTCTGCCATTGCTTTAGCTGGTGAGTTCATTTAATGTTGAGCTTTTTTTTATAATTCCAAGACGGTTTAGTCAATCGGACGAAAAAAGAAAAACGCACATGAAAGTCTTCAAGAACACAATACCTTATGTGGACACAATGTATTGAAGTCTGTCCTTAAACAAAGAAAGAGCAGTTTTGTTGGTTTCGTAAGTAAACGTCTTCAGTGTGTTTCCCATTTGCATCAAGGGCCGAGCACATGTTTTGACCAGCTGTGGTGCCAGATGTGAGACTCAAAGCTTGAACCCAGAAGTCCAACATACTTTTTCTGCCTGTTTTAGTTTACTCTTTATTTACCCATTCAGACGGGTTGAAACTTCAATGCTGACCCCTAATCCTCATTTCTGCCCCAGATTTATTTTAAGATCATTTGTGGTGACATACTAGACTTTATTCATAGTTAAGTGTTTTATTTAGCTCAGCTAGCTAGTCGTCTCTGACATGGTGTGTAGAGCACATGTTATCAGAGGACATGTTCATGCCAGTGTTGGTTTGGTCACCAAGGGAGCTTTGATGACGGACACAGAGAGAGGATTTGCTAGCACTTGAAGCATGTGGCTCGGAGATCGATGTTAACCAAACAGATCGAGTTTGCTTTCGAAGCCTGTGTTGAGTGACAGTTGAAGAGGGGGGCTGGTCATGGGGCGTCGGAACGCATTCTTCAATCTGTGTCATGGACAAACTGAATGAAACACCAATAACTGAGAAGTGTTTCATTAAACATACCAAGCAGACTCTGGAGAATATCCATCCGAGTGAGCTTATGTAAGAATACAGCAGGATATTGTGCTGAGAATTCGCCAACTAGGAAAGGCAATGAAATTTAAGAGCTTTTGGGGAAATGGGCCGACGCCATCGTTGATGTGCTGTTTAAAACACGTGATCTCTGCAACGTAGTTCATACATTATGTTGTGCCTCCTGCTTGCTCTACCCAGGCGTCGCCTCACCTGAACATTCTGGATAGTCTCCTGTTGTTTTGAACAGGGTTCTGACCTGGACAATCTCCTGCTGTGTTGTAAATGAAAAGGCAAAGTCCAAAGATCGACTCTTGAAAGACCCTATTGTCCAGATGTGGGATGGATTCTACAAGATTTTGGAAATGTTCCATCCAGGTTTCTGCTCAGTGTTGACACTATTCAATCACCTAATCTATGCAGATTTTTCAGCTATCAATTCATGCTGTAACTCTTCTGTGCTACCAAATTGCAAAGGTGTTCTACTGGATTTAGATCTGGTGACTGGGGAGGTCACTGAAGTTGACTGGACTCATTGTTGTTCGTGAAACCAGTTTGAGGCGACTTTTACCGAGATTACTTTAACTTTGTGAAGAAGCCATTAGAGGATTGTGAACTGCTGCTCAACTATTTTCAGAATGGCTCTGGAACTTTTCCCGTCACCACTACACAACCACCCACTTGGATTGTAATGTTGACCCAAGACATGTTGGGTCCATGGATTTATGCATCTGACGCCAAACTTTGACCCTACCATCTGCCGCTTCAGAAATAGAGACCCATGAGACTTGTTTTCCCAGTCTTAAGCTGTCCAGTTTCGGTGAGTCTGTGTCCACTGCAGCCTCAGATGTCTGTTGTTGGCTGACAGGAGTGAAGTCTGACGGGATCTTCTGCTCTTGTAGGTTCAACACTTTGTTCATTCTGATGTTTTTCTGCTCGACACAGTTGTAAATAGTACTTAGAATCTGAGTTGCTGTAACCTTAACGTCAGCTCCAACAAGTCTTATCATTCTCCTCTCTCATCAACAAGGTGTCTCTGTGCACAGAACAGCTGTTTACTGGATGATTTTTGTTTTTCACACCATTGCGAGTTTACACTGAGACTGATGTGCATGCAAGATCCAAGGAAAATCAGCTGTTTCAGAGATATTCTCACCGCCAGGTCTCTCACCAACAGTCACGCCATGGTCAAAGCTCCTGAGATCAAAATGTTTCCCTTTCGGATTTCTGCTATGAACATTATCTGAAGCTCCTGATTTGTATCAGCATGATTTTATGCATTGCACTGCTGTCACATGACTGGCTGACTGGGGTTGAGGGGTTTCACCCTTAGTTCAATCTGCCAGCTCTCCCTCTACTCTTTAAATGACGAATGCTTTAACCCAGGGGTGTCCAAACTACGGCCCGCGGGCCATCTGCGGCCCGCCATCCATTTTAAATTGGCCCGCCTAAGAAAAAAAAATGTTTTTTAATAAAAAATTTTTTATAAACTAACAATTTGGTAGCACTTAAATGGCACTTACTTATAGCACTTTGTAGTTTTGCTCTATTTTTGAAGAAATTGTACTTTCTTGATTCTTGTTGTTCTGGGTTTGTACCCTCGGGTAGGGGAGAGCGGGCTAATGTGAGACATTTTTTACATTTGCTCCCCTCTAGGCGAGCTAAAATCAGTAAAATGTACACATATCCCATTAATTCAGGATGTTTCCTAGCAATGGAAATGGTCAGAATATCTTCAGGACAAAGGGCAGTGAAAATATGATTGTCTTTTAAAAAGTGGTCTTGTTTCTCACTTTACCCCAGCTTAGGGGTAAAGGGAGACAGACCAGAGAAATCAAGGGGGTAAACTGATCCACTTACTTTTTCCACTTTAAAACTACCATAACAACACATGTTGTAATAGGTAAATTAAGCACATTTATGATTATTTTGATTCATGTGATCCCTTGCACACCCTAGCTTACCTGCACATTGTTTCTCTGTGCAATTGGCAGGGACAGGGATATTGTTTTTCTCTGCGTATTCAAATGCCAGTTCACTGGAGCAAGGCCATGGAGCTGGTCAGCTAGTTGTTTCAAGTGTTTGGGAAGCTCCTCCTCCATCTCATCTGTGAATATTTCTTTTCTCATTTTTCTTTATGAATCTTTTGAGAGTTATCTTGTCAATATTTCTATCCCTTCCAGCTTTTCTTAAGGACTTCTTTCCTTGCATGACCTCAGCGGCTACACTCTCCATCTCCGGGAGTGGTGCTTGGCCCCAGGTTGTCTTCCTGGTGTAGTTTCTTGGCATGATGGCTTTTCTACAATGTTTATGGCATTAAAAATAAAACATATGTAATGTAATATTACACAAAAATATGTTTAAGACTAAACTTAACTTGTGCTACATGTCTCACTTTACCCAAGAGCATTTGTCTCACTTTACCCCACAGCCATCATTTTAGAAAAAACAACATCTCTAAGCAATTCAGGCTAATCTTCAGCTAGCATCAATCACATGGTTTTATATGTTCGAAGTTCATCAACATGTATGATATACGTTTTTCTACCTGGATCAATTTTTTTGTACACAACAGTTGATTAAGTTCAAAGCAAGAAAATTTACTTTGTGAAAAAACATTCTAACCACAGCACCAGCACCAACTTCTCCTTCATGGCAAGGGTGTAATGGGAGTGGCTTGAAAACATAATGATCACATGACCACAAATGTGTTCTGTTGCCTAGATACAGGGGGTGTCTCACATTACCTGACTCTCCCCTACCCTTGAATGCACTGATTGTAAATCGCTTTGGATAAAAGCGTCAGCTAAATGAATTGTAATGTAATGGACTATGGCCCACCGTATTGTACTTCTCAGTTTTGAAACTAGGCGGCAACCAACTCACCCCTGACCTGCCAGCTGTACCCTCAGAACGCCGCCACGCCCCCCGCCCTAAGCGACCCGATTGAGGTGCACTGCATTCCGCTCCAGGGCAGGGGGACGTGGCGGCGTGAGTGGCCCAGACCTTCACATTTTTTTCTGTATTTGGCCCTCGGGATGAAAAGTTTGGACACCCCTGCTTTAACCTGAAAGGCCACTAGACACATTGTAATTACAAGGCTCCTCCGTGATAGACCTCTGTCTCTGACTCTATGGCAGTCATTACAGAGTTTTCTGATTACGCAGGTAGGGGCTTGTTTTAAAATGCATCCCCCCCCCCCCCCCCGTTCTTCTTCTCTCATGTCTCTTTTATGTACCGCACCCTTTTTCTGTTACTTTTTTTCTTACTCTTACACTGAGCCCTTTAACCCCTCTAACCATCTCCAGGGTGGGATTTTCTCATCTGCTGACAAACAAAAATGAAAGGTTATGTCCATCTGACAGTGACAACATTAGTGACCAATGAAATAAATGACTGAACTGCAGACCTCGGGCTATACCGTCATCAAGATGCAGCGTTGCATGTGCTTGTGCATGTACAATCTTATAGTATCCGCATATTTTGTGTGTGTGTGTGTGTGTGTGTATGGTGTGTGTGTGTGTGTGTGTGTGTGTGTATGTGTGTGTATGTGTGCATGTATTAACCCCCCTTAGGCCATCTTCCTCGTTCTGTAGTTGTCCTCCTGTGATAATGACCCCCTCGACACAAGTACAATAGACTCTTATGTCTTCGACTGCTGTCTAAAGATCTTTGTCAATGTTTCAAGGGAGCGGATAAACAGTTACACGCCCCGTTAATAGGGAGAAAACCTGGTTATTTCCCCTGATTATTTTCTCTAAGCGCCGCAGAGAGAGCATTAAAGTCGGGAGAAGTTTCTCTAGACACTGTGATATGTATCTCAAATATTGTGCTGCTGGTTTTTCTAAGTTGGTTTATTTTGCATATTACACATGAAAGGATTTAATGCGAAGACCTGTCCAATAAGAGTACCATAGATGCTAATTCACAACACCCATCCCTATAAGGTCTTTTTTTTAAATGCTCCTAGGATGAGGCGCTTGGCTGGAAACAGGGACCCAACCCAACCGATTGGCAGAGCTGAGCAGACAGAGCCAGCAGTGATTCCAAAACCAGGAAGGTAGAAGAGGACATAGTTCGACATGGGAAGTAACTGGGGACGACTGAGTTGGTAAACCTGAGGCACAAGCAGACAGAGCATTAAGGCCGGCGCATGCTTCTGCGTTTTCAGGGTATACGCAGGCGCAAGAGCCCTTGCGTGCCTTTTGGGTGCGTCGCCCAATTTTTCGGACTATAAGACAAAGCTACGCTGTGATTGGTCTGCTAGCTACATCCTTTCCGGAGTCACATTTCCGGTTTCATGCCCCATAATACCGGCAGAAACCACGGAAGATTTAGAATAACGAATATGGATCAAATAGAAGAGCGTTTGGCAGAAGAGACTCAAAAGTATGACCACTTGTATAACCCGTTAGTGACTGGCGGATTTCTCGCCAGAAAAAGGCTATGAGGAGCCGCCGTGGCGATGTAAATAAACAGTCGACGATGACTGCCACACACAAAGAAGGCGTCTCTAAGGTCGTCTTCGACAGAAAATGTTACTCCCCCTAGTATTCTGGCGGTGAATTGCTTTGCAAGAAGCGCAACCCTTGGAGAACCATAAATTAAAACGATTCTGTCGACACAACTCCGTGAAAAGCCACAGCCGCAGTTGCAGAAGCATGCGCAGGCCTTTAGGCAGGCGTTAACAGGAAAACAGGTAATGTTAAGAGCACAATGACACAATTTTAGCCAGATTCTCCAGCCGCCAATGAGCTTTGGAAGTCACCACAAAAAAAACAGATTGATGCCCAATTGGTGCTCGATCGCCAGTTCCCAATCACTGTGTGAACTCTTGAAAGATGCGTGTCACATTGTGTACAGTCCAACAAGTTCTTTTTTTCAAACAAGTAGAACGTTTCTCCACACAAACAGGGATACTTATGATCATGTCTATTATACTAACAACTATCTGCATATGAATACAGATAAATTCAATAGCTGATAACCGATGCATTTCAGTCAATGTGTTCCAGCTCTTTTGCTTTCCACACAGACTGTTTACCTGCCGGCAATCAAAACCTGCTCAAATGTGAATGCTCAAACTAGAACGGTTGCGGTCTCAAATTCGTGTTGGATGTTGGGGGAGTAAGGTGCCTTGCTCAGGGGCACTAGACAGGGTAGGGAGAATCCTCTTGGATTTTTGGAGAGATCAATCCACGTTCGTCTTTTTGTTGTTTCTCTGTGGAGTCGAACCAGAGACCTTTTCTGCCCCATAGTCCAAGTTTCTGCCACTAGTCCACCGCCTCTCCAACTAGAAGTGAGAAGTTAGAAGTGACTTTAGTTATTGGCTAAGTTTGAGTATGAGCAACACAAAGTAAAACAAGTAGGTGTGTAATGGACAAATATCCAGTCATTTTTCCTGAGTTATAAAAAAGTTTCACATCCATAATTTGCTATATCCATACAACTGTGATGAGACTTCCGCTGAACGTTTCACCTTTCCACCAAGTTGATGTGTAATTGTGAGCAGGATGAGACAGAAGTGCAAGAAGATCATGTTTATAAGTATTTTGGCGAGTAGACATACTAGTGGGGGTGTTTCTCCTGGACAAAGATCATGTAGTGCTTGACTCCCTGTCGCCCGTCAGTCGTGTGTTGTGAATGCACAATGACTGCAAGACTCCCGATCACATGACAGAAAGTGTTATTGTGAGAACTTGACTGCGCACTGATCCAACAACTTTCAACATCTTGGCAAAAGGGGGGTGAACAATCTGGCGGAGATGGTAGGGAAGTCCCGGAGTTTAAATACCGCTGCAGATGAGTGGCTGCTGGTGGATGAATGGCATGTGTGCAGGAGAATTGGCGGGAGCCAGCATCCAGATGCCACACCCAGCAGGGCATGAGTCAATGATATCACATCATCAGCTTTCACATGACATGTGTTGTTCTCTTGTGTCGAATGAGCTGTAAGTAACCATTAACAAACGTCAATGTTATCTGATTAACAAAATCTGTCTGCAAACAGTGAACTTTCCTCCAGACTCCGTCCTCATTTGTTGGATCATCCTTTAGAATCTCGTGAAGGGATCACACCGCACGCCGTGCATGAATAATTTCATGTCCTGTTGCCTTCAGAGGGAAAAGATTTATCTTTACTGTCCTTGTTGCTATCCTTTCCCCTGCCTTGAAAGCCGATGTGTTTATTTGACACGTGGCCTCACAGACACACACACACAGACACACACAGGCACACACAAACACATACACACCCACACACACAAACACACACACCAGCAGTACCAGTGCTTGAATCAATTTAAGATCCACCTTCTCCTTGGATGAGGCCAGGACCTCCACCGAAGGCAGACTTACTTTTTCAAAACATAATAATGCAGTCTTATCTGGTGGGAGAGGGCAGAGGAACTCTGATTGGGTCAACATTCTCTTCTGGACTCGAGACTGTGCAAAGAAGAGACTTGTAAAGGATCCACTGTGAGGGAATGCGACCTTTCTTAAAACTGGTCCAGTGATAAATATGACACCCCTCTAGCACTGGATCTCAATGCATGCTAGTCTTTGCATGGTGTGTGCAGTGATGGAGCAGCTCAGTGCATGTCATAGCCCACAAAGGGCCCTCTCTCTGTTCCTCACACATCCCGCACAGTCGTCATCAGGCTGTCACCTTCAACAAACAGAGCATATTTACATGTTTATTTCCTCACAAACAACACATCTCTGTCTGAACCCCATGTTCCTGTCCTCTTTTTGATATTTATGGAGTTGTAAAAATGTTGTTAAAAAAAGCACAATTTGCTCATTATTTGTTTTCACACTAAAAACAAAGTTCAACCACAGTAAAACTGAGCACATGTACCAATGTGATAATAAACAAGACTAAGAGTCCAGTGTAAATACCAACAATGTCCTGACTTAAAATGAAATAGTTCTCTTATACTCGTAGTCTTATACAAGTCCAATAAATTAACAAAAACACAGTATTCTGAACTTTTTGCCTGCATATCTGTTTCATTTAAAGGGGACATATTATGACAATTCCACTTTTGTAGTGCTTCTACACGTTAATTTGGGTATCTGGCATGTCTACCGCCGACAACTCTGGATAAAAACAACTCCCGCGATTTGTTGTGGTTCCTCTATTTCAGAAACGAATGGGATTACGACCGAAATAGACGTCATAGTCACACCATGCCCATGTAGGGAGTCTCGCTACATGGCCTTGGACGAGCGAGCTAACGTTAGCCGGGCTCCACCGGCCCGGTTAGCTCGCTGCTGCTACCAGTCAGACATTTAAGTGGCCTCATAAACAAGGGACCCCTGGGACACCTCTAAACGTTGACTCAACAGTGTGGAAGGATGCTGCTGCTGCGCCAGCTCAAGCTCCCACTGCTCCCACTGCAGGGCTGCGCTGGGGAGCTGGGGCTCTCGCAGCCAGGCTCACCGGGGGTGAGGGGGGCGGGGCACTCAAAATAGGTCAATCTGAGGAGGGCTGTTTTAGACAGGGTAAAAGGTGCTGTTTTAAATTATCCTTGTTGTATTTTGACCAAATTATGTTACAGATATTTCATTAAGACCCCAAGGAACCATATCAACTGTGGTAAAATGGGCATAATATGTCCTCTTTAATATTATGTACTTGAGATTCTCAGCATCCTCTGAGGTGTCATATTTAAAATTGTGTTCTAAATGTACATTATTGTTCCTGTTGTGTCACATGGTATTGAACGTAGGAGAAGGTATGCTTATGACTTGCCTGGTGTACCACTAAAATCATCCCACAGCTGGAATGATTACCTTAGTAAAGCTCTGGCTCACAGAGTATAAGTCAATGAATTATTTTTAAAATGAGCAGTCATCACTTTCCTATAATTACAGCACAGCAGATTAAAGGTAGGTTTGGTAAGTTGTTTCTGAAACACTTTTTATTTAATTTGTTTAAATCATTTTTACGTACTGATACATGAATCATTTCATAGGGACCAAATGAAATGATTCGCTGACATCCCTGTCTGTCACTAACCACCTGCCCTCATGCAGGTACACACAAGACGAGACGCACACAGCCAGGATATCAGTGTTAAAGTGTGATTGTCTGTGTAAAGAGTGACAGAGTCGAGCAGACACACACACACACACACACACACACACACACACACACACACACACACACACACACACACACACACACAGACAAGGTCATAGAGGAAACGCTTAAAAGTTAACCTGATACAATACAAAGCTAAAAGCTCATTGAAAACCTACAGAAAGTCAATTTTAGTTATTGTTTTGGTTGTGTGTGGTTTATTTGAATAATGTTTCATTTAATTTATTTTATCTTATTCAAATGTCTGACCAATAATCTTTACCATTAAGGTCATTACACTTTGAAAGGGTGTACTTGCTTGATTATGCTATAATAATATAATTATACCAGTGTGGGAATTGCATTTAAACGCAGAAAACAATTCCTGAAGTTGGAAACACAAGTCTGTGTTCCGTTTATTTTTGTAGCTCAAAACAGACAACAAAATGGCGCTAAATTACCCAGCAAACCTTGGGCTCGACGTCAACACGTTACCCAGCAAACCTTGGGCTCGACGTCATCGCGCACATAAATATTTAAAGGGACACGATCCCGGCACACTCTTTCTTAACACATTAATTAAATAATAGCAAGAAAGAACAGTGTATATTACCACACTAAGAACAAGGGTGAATTATGTATGTCACATTCACTACACCAGTGTATTAAAATGGTTTCACAATGTTGACAATATCATGTTTTGCAATCATTTCTGGCACACAACATCGTCCAGCAAAATTTGATATCGTGATCAAGTCCGAGGTTTCCTGTTTACCGCTTTAGTTCTCTGAGAATTTCTTTCATATCCAGGCAAAATTGGTATTGTACAATGAAATAACCTTACATCACCTATGTATATATGGGAACTGTCAAGAAGAGTAAAAATAGATGTGTTACGGCGGTGCTCAGTGTTTCAATGAAAGATATTGGGTGCACAGATCTAACCAGTGTATAAAGTTCGTCTGGAACCCTGTTGATACACATGCAAAATGAATCAAACGTGAGTGAGGGAACGTGCTGAATACATAAGTCATCAGGAACATCTTTCTGATACTGATCTAAAGTGGACGAGCAGCTGCGTCTCTGTCTTTTCCGTCAGGATTATATTTTGATTTGAATGAGGAAATTACTGCAGGAGAATGACTTTTATCTTGGTTGATCTTATCAGATTTGGTCAGTGAGTAAATTGCAGCTCTGTTTTAATGCTGTCAGCACATGCAAAGCATTCCCTTGAAATACCAAATACCCTTAGTACTGGTCATGCTCAGCTGGCCCTTCTGTTCCTGACTATCTGTTCTCGTCTCGTGCATTTGGCTCCGGAAAATGGGGAAATTATTTTGAACGTTGTCATGGCAATATTTAATGAGTTTCTGACATAAGGATTGTGACCAAGCCTCAAAACAAGAATTAAATCCCCAATTCCAGCTGATACGATTGCTTTTCATTGACAAGATTAGAGTGATAGTGTGTGTGTGTGTGTGTGTGTGTGTGTGTGTGTGTGTGTGTGTGTGTGTGTGAGAGAGAGAGATTCAGGAGGACAATGTGAAAAACAAACAGTAAGTGTAGACATAAGTGAGCTGCACATCCGCAGGAGTCGAAAGAAAAAGAGAGTCGTGGAGGGAGTGTTCATCATTTACTGATCTACATGTGTGTATCTGTGTTTGTGTGTGTGAGTACAAATCAAAAAACAGGAGAAAGAAGACAAACTAAATAAAAGCTGACCTTTGCCATGCAGTTCCATGTTCTCAATAGTCTCCCATCCTCTGTTTCCTTAATGCTGTTAGCTTGTTGTTGTACAGATCAGCAGTGGACTGGACTGTCAGACCATGAATTTTTGTCTCTTATTTACTCTGAGAAACACACTTTAAAACATACGTATATTCACATAGGCACAGGAATTACACATGTGGGACAGTGTTGAATGTGAAAGGGGTCACTTACTTTGGGGACTTACATTAAATCACCTGTCAATGCAGCTGATTGGAGCTTTTTAGCCTTTTTAGGCTAATTATAAACTACCTTAAATGACAGAAGCTATTTTTAACAAACATTTATTTAACTTGTACTTTTACTTTTTAGTTTGGCCAACGTCCCATTTTTTAAGGTGAATAGGGAACGGCATCCACCAGGTAGCAATGGAGACACTTTGGCTTAAACTTTTGGGAGCTGTCATGTCGACACTCTTTATATCCAGTCTAATGTTACTATATGTGAAAATATATGGGCAAAAGTTTGCCAGTACATTGTTTATATTAGCTTTATAAGTTGATAATGTGTTAGTTTTGTGTTCATGGATTGCTTCTGTGGCCCCCACTCGGCCCCAAAAAAGTATGTTGAGTCAGTTATTGCAGCCTTTAAGGCTGATCGTAACAAGTAGATAGTTATTTTGTAGAGAAAGCACCTCCTTATTGAATATATACTCAATTGAACCACATACGATCAAGAGGATGAAACTGTTTCGAATGCAACACACACACTAGGGTGTCCCTGTCCTTAATTTGGCTTAGGCAGCCGACTTAAATATTAACACATCACATGTAGTGTGCATGACCGATTGATCTTGGTGTGTGTGTGTCCAGACCAAAGAGAAAACCCTCAACCTCGTAAAGAAATACAGAGGCTCCTCTGTGTGAGCAGAGGTCAAACAGCTTATCTTGCTGTGGACATGATTGTGTGACTTTAATTGCCGTTTTGACCTTATTGGAAAATAGTTCCAATAAATCCAATTGCTGTCAACGTTTGTGTATCTGTTTCTGTGTGTCTGTATGAATGGAGCTTTTTCTTCTTTGAGCTGCTCAGTTTTGATGGGGGAGGCGTATGGTGTTTTGTGTTACCAGTCATTCCAGATCAGTATTTTGCAGATCAGTATTTTGTAGATGATATTTTCTTCTATTGTCGCATGATGATTAATGTTTTTTAGTTTCACATGACTGCTGGTGTTTACGCAGAGATCTCGACATAACACACAACGTCACTGTGGAATAAGAAGGTTATTTGAGACGGCTTGCCCAAATCACATTATGGCATTTTCTAAATTGCCACAAATTGTGCAAGACTGCGACCGTGGAGCGGAGCGTGTGTGTGTTTTATAAAAGAGGAAGAGAGATGTGATAGGCCTCTCACCTCTGACACTTTACAGCAACAGTGGTGCTTTTGTTCCCTCAGCACATTACTGTGTGATATGAAGCCTCATGCCTTCAGAGGACATGTGACTCTTATTTGGTCAAGATAGGACAGAGTTGCACTGTGTCTTTCTCTCTTTCTTCTTCAGCGTATTCAGTGTGTGTGTGTCTGTGTGTGTGTACCGGTGATTGTGTTAGGCTACGAGAAAGGCTTTTTCACCGCTACAAATAATTTTTATTGGGTTAGTAGTTAAGGTAAGGTTAATGTTAGGATTTGGGTTAGTTTCCAGCAAATGCACATTTTCGCAAAAGGGACCTCTGACACTGTGTGTGTGTTTGTGTGTCTGTCTGTATGTGTGTGTCCGTGTGTGTTTGTGTGCACATGTATATCTATAGTTATGAGGGACAATTTTTGTTCAATACCATCATTGTGAGGACATTTTGGCTGGTCCTTACAAATTCAATAGGCTGTTTGAGGGTTAAGACTTGGTTTTAGGGTTAGAGGTTTAGTGGGGTTTTTGTGGCTAGGGAATGCATTATGCCAATGAGTGTCCTCGCAACTGTGAGACGTGCATGTGTGTGTTTATCATTGATCATCTGTGACCATATCTTACTTGGCTAATTTTCCATGGTGAGGTGAATTCCTGGTCAAACCTACGAAGGCACACAGTGTGAAAGTTTTCTCGACTGCAATAAAATCGTGAAAGTGGCACAAATAGACCCTTAATTTGATCAGGAACACTGAGACGTCTGCATGAAGCGCCTCTCGGGGGTCTACTCTCATCTCCTGAAAGTGTTCGGGAGGCACACTAACTCGACTGGTGGCTGACAGGTGGCTGCTTATCCGCACAGAGGTGGTTATTCCGCACGGGAAACTCACAGATGAAACGGAGCTCAGAGAGGTTTAGTGAGAAATTTTGGAATACATCAGCTGCATGGCAGAATGTGACTCGCATATTAAGGCTACACAAGCAGTTGCACACACATGATGTCTTTGGCTTTGTCACGTCGCAATTAGCAACAAACCAAAGTTTGGACGTGACGATCAGTCTTTGAGTCTGTGACAAATAAGCTCTGCAAAGAAGGTGTTGAATCGCAAATCCCATGCTCGCTTCAGGCCAGTCAGTGACCCCTCGTGTTCTGCTCGGCACGTGTCTGTCTCCATTAGGTTTGTCCAATCACTTATTAATTTTGTCCCACACTGCTAGTCTTCCCATTAGTCACTGTAGCTGAAACCTATGGTCAAAACCATAAAGCAAAAGGCAAATGAACTCTTCTCCTCCAACAACACAACATTCAGCGACGTTTCGTTTTAGTTAGGACAATGTGATACTGTTGAAAGCTGTGGAGGCAAGACAGTATTTTTCTTATATTACTTTTTCTTTTTGTGGTCCAATTACAATCTTAAAAGTCAAGAATGAACTCATAATAAAGGGAGTACCTGAATTGAATTTCTGGATGTTTATAGATATGGATGTGTAAATGCTTGTTGTGTTGCGGCTGTCGGTGGAGGCGTCCTGATGGGCTGATTCCAAACGTTATTGTAAGTAACAAAATATCCACACCATAGGGCCCAGGTTGAAAAATACTAAAATTCCCCTTTAAAGAGACACATAGAGGCTGAGGTATCCTGACTGTTAGTTCTTTTTATGAGTCAAACTCCAAAACACTCAACCACACTGTACATATCCCATAAACCAATCAACTTATCTTTGTTACTCCTGCTAAATCCCCAGTTCTATCAAACTCCAATCAATGATTTGTACTTAAGGTCTTCTGTGGTAGATTTATTTCCATTTAAAGTTGAGATAAACGTTGTAATATCACTATGACATCATTTTCCCCCATAGTTGTCAAAACTAGTAAAAGTAAATGTCAACTACTTTCATGAGTTGACTCGTCATGATTTACCTTTGTAAGTCAAATTGGTGGATTGATACATATAACATCATTAGCTGAGAACTCAATAAATCACCATAATATCCAAACTCATCATCTTTGTTTTCAATGTTAAGATCTGCTTGAGGGTCAGATTTAATTCTGCTTTAACGGTCACACATGAGGCACTCTATAAGCTCAGTGTCTTCTTTATAGAGTAATCAGCGTTGCGTTCATGTACTTTTCCTTTCTGGACTAAAAACAGATATAACTCTGGCTAATAATTTCTATTATCTAGCACAAAAATAGCATCATCTCCATTTTTACGAAGTTCTTAGAAGGTTCTCTCGTCAAAAGATGTCAGGTCCTATTAACCTTTTTCTTGCAGCCCATTTGTGTCTTCAGTCCTTGGCACAGCAGTTGACAACCACTGTCTTAGAGGCTTCATATGGATGCTAATTGGAGCACGGCGGAGAATCAGGACATGTGTTGCATCCTCTCCTCTCTCCTACCGATCCCTTCTCTTCTTGTCATCTTCTATTCTCTTTCTTCAGGCGCTCACCTTCAGTTTCACGTCTGCTGAGTTCCAGTGGAGTTTTCTCTCTATCCCCCCACTGACTCCATCAGTGCATTTTTATCCCCACTCCCCACCACCTCTTTCCCTCTCACCATCCACTCCATCCTCCATGCCTCTGTAAAAAAAACACGAGAGTAGCTTCAGACTGTCATATGGGTGTGGGAGGGGCACGGCGTCACGGTGAGCAATCCTACTAACGCCACCAACAAACATCAGAGGCCCTTGCATGTGTGTGTGCGTGTGTGTGTGTGCGTGCGTGTGTGCGTGTGTGCGTGTGTGCGTGTGTGTGTGGATTGAGAATGCTGTGCTGGCATGCTGTGCCTAAGGGCAGGGAATTTTAAATCAGGCGTCCAAGGAAACTGAATATTTGAATACTTATTCCTTATCAGAAGCTGGGCTACTAATGGGGGGAGCTTTGACTGAGCGGGTTATGGAGATAGATTGAGTGTGGTGGTTTGGGACAAGCAGATGGAGTCTTTCCTCTTTTTTCAAGTCTCATAGACGGGAGAAAGCACATGAGCTCTGCCCAGTGTTCCTCCAGTGGAATTACAAGACTAAACACATGTAACAAGTACTTGATGGTGTTTTAATTGCATGATTCTGTGCTCATCTGCAGTATAATCATGTTCTACTCTGGCCTTTTTTAAATAAATCCTTTTCAATTTTAGCAAACTGCCGTTCAAATATGACTGTGTTGAGACTGTATCTGAAGATGACTGCTCCCTAACAGTGAAGACAAAGTATCTTGATTGCCTCCTAGTGGCTGGCTGCAGTATATTTCATAAACCTCCTCCATGTTAGCTGATGGGCATGGCCTAAACATGGCAGACATGACACATTTAATAAAATGTTCAGAAAGATTTTTGCTGACATTTACGGTAGTTCTTATCACACTGGTGTACATTCAAGGTTTTTTGTTGAAAGTTTGGTTTTGGTTAGATGCTCTAAAAAATAGGGTGAAACATCATAATTGTCAGCTGACACTGACTGGTAATTGGTCAATTGGTGTATTGACTGCACCTCAATACCACCCTCCATCCCCTTATCACTAAAGTTTATGCAGCACTATGTATTTAGCACTTTTCTAGTCTTATTGACCGGTCAACAACACAAGCCAATGCCATAGCCCTCAAAATGTATACATCGCTCCTATGTGCTGTGCTTTTTCTAATTGGGTCATTTGTTGCCAAACTTTGACAATTTGGGGTTCAGTTACTTGCCCAAGGAACCTTTACCAAGCAGGGATGGAAACATGGACCCTCTGGTTAGGGGACAACTCGCTCTACCTCCTGAGCCACAGTCTACTGCAAAGACTCTGACACCAAATTTGCGAAATGGGGGTGTTGGCTCAGCTAGGTTGGCTTAATAGGATTTATTTCATTTTTTTATATAAACGAATGAAAGAAATTACTTTGTGAGCTCTAAAGGACGTGGTAGATATATATCCTTGAACTTTAGGCCTGGTATATTGTCTGTTGTTTCCACTCTTAATGATAAGCCAAGCTAAATGTTCCCGTTTGCTGACGTCTCATATTTACTGCGCAGCCCTGGGACTGAAATCAATCTTCTCATCTTTCTCTCGGTCATGAGCATTTCCAAAAAGTCTAAATATTCTTCTCAAAGTAGCAAAAGGCACTTAAAGGTCATGTAACCTCCACACGGATGTCGCGGGAAGATTAAAGCGCCTCGTTAAGGGGCACAACGGAACTTTCCCCGAGTCAAAGAACAATCTCCCCTTACTTTATCTCCTTTAACAGTCACTCTGTTGGCCTGTTCCCGTCTTCATGGAACAATGCAGCAGCATTACCAGCGGCTCATCCTTGTGATCCTGTCTCCCTGGGGTGCCAGTCCCCTTCCAGTGGTGTGTAAATGTAGGTCAACTGCGCTGTGATTTAGTGGGCCTGTTGTTTGTTTGGATGAGGAGTTTTAGTCGTGATGAATCGTCGGCTCCGGCACTTGAGCATGTTTAGTGTCGTGACTCATAACAACTGCAGGCACCTTTCTGAAACTGTCTCTCATTAATGATGATAGACAGCCCGCTGACAAACAGCAGAGTGAAGGTGCTACCTTACAGCAGCGGGGACGCATTAGGTGCTGCCTTTTGCAACATTTTAATTTGCACATACTTGTGGAAACGGGATGTGAAAAAAAATCTAAGCTTCGCAAAAAGGTTGGCTGAGGTGAAAAAGTTGGTGTATCACTAAAACAAGGACTCAGGGGGCTCGTCACTGTGGAGACAAAAACATCTGATATATGTCTCTCATGTTTTCCACAGTTACTTCACAAACTGGTTTATCTTGATGAACCAATCCTGTAATAGTCACTCAATAGGGGTAGATGCTCATTTGTATTATCTTCTGCCAATTTCCTCCAAATTATGTTGAAATTAAATTTGTACTAAATGTGCGTCGAAGCAAGTCTCTGATTTCTTAACAGGGACAGAAATAGTTTGACCGTTTGGGAATGAGAGTTAAATGAGAGTTAAACCCTCCCATGTTTTTGTGCCAAATATGAAGCTGCTGCTGTTCACATTTGTTAAGCAGAAAGAGTGGAAGAAGAGCAAACAGTCCGACTGACTGTGTCCAAAAAGTAACAAAGACTCTGCCCACGCCACATAAATGCAAATGTGTCAGAGGCGAAAGTTCCACTCCCGTTCACTTACAATCTGTGTGAGCGATGAGGCAAATCCAACATTCTACCTCTGTGGCAGGGCAAATCCCAGGGTGGCTTTCGAGGAGATCAACTTTGGTGAACTTTGACACAGGATATTTGTTTATTAACCTGAATATAAACAGGATGGAACCAGTCTCCTCCAATAACACTCTTGAAAGTGAATCAAAGTTGTTTTTTTGTAAATTGGGTATTTTGATCATATTAATAATAATATTTCTGAAGGGATGTTTTCTCTTTATGAAATCAACCGTAGAATTACCTTTGCTGTTCTTTAAGTGTGGTTCCTGAAGCATCATTTGAAATCTCCACAGGATCTATGGCCTCTCCTTGTTTGAAATCCTTGTTTCGTCAGCTTGTTGTTCACACAACCAGACACAGCTGCACAATTCATCAAAAAGCATTTACTACAGGCACAGTTTCAAACTGCAGGAGGCTGCACTTTTTCTTCAGTCGGAGGACGTTTCAGACAGCTTCCTAAGCAAGGTATTTTGATGTTATGCAGAATCCGTGGCCTGTAAACAATGTGTTTCCAGGAGAAAATCATTTATTTTACTCAAACTAAGCACCCGGGCATTTTTTCCCCCAGCATCCTTCAAATACTGAGAAAGAAAAACGGCTCTGTTGTATCTCAGCCCATATCTCAACTACAATACCGAGCAACAAGAAATGGCAATAGGCCTGTGATCTTTTTCTTCTTTGTCAGCACTGTGCAGCCCAGAAGCACGAGTGCAATCCTTGTTCCAAATGGATAAACAGACTGATAGATTTGTCTCCTTGTCTACATTTCCATCCGCCCGTCCATTTATCCATTTATTCTCCTGTGTGTTGCAGCGAGCAGCGGCTTCATCTGAGAAACAGCTGAAAATACAAAAAAATAAAACGAGAGAAAAAGGGCAGGGTGTTTGGAGCAGGGTAGAGCCTTATCCCTCTGACACAAAAGCTCACTCTGATCCCTGGAATACAATAGAGCTAGCCCCCTTGCACCCTCGGGGCAAGCAGCAAATAATGCCCATAATGCAGCATGTCTGTGACTGCCGGAATCCCCTGTGGCAATACTTGTTCAGCTTGTAGAGGACGGTGCCAGGGACGCGATGCCAGGCAGCAGACTATAATGCCAACTTATAGATGCCAAATCCTGGCACAAGTCACACGTTATTCTTATTCTCTTTTTTCATCCTGCCTTATGGACAGTGTGGGATGTGTTTGTGGCCTGATCGGACATAGATGCCAGCGGGTGTTGCAAAGCAAAGCACCCTTCAGCTCAATATGTACTGTAAACACTGTGCGCTCAAACCAGCATCCTCCTCCATCATGCTGTGTGGTGTTGTTTGGGATTGAGTTATTCGATGGAGCCACAACAATAGCATGACAGCACAACTCACAGTGGCTTAGATGAGGCCGATACCACAATTCTCACTAAAGTAATAAGTCCCATGATGATGCTTCCTAAATAAAAGAACAAGGCACAGAGACGACAAGTTCAACACAGCTTTTCCTCTCGCACTCCCTCGAGCTCCCAGCGTCTTCTCAAAACAGCTCTGACGAAAGGATAACTGGGAATTTGCCAACAGAAATAAAAGAACAATTACATTTTAGATCCCCCCTGAATAATTCATAAGTCATTGTTTGTGGCTCGATGCATGAACATGTGTGTTTGAAAGAAGCCAGCCGGTCCCTCAGAAACAACACAACTGTGCTAGATCTGTGGCTTCGGAAGTTGAGGACTGGGAATTAAAGAAGAAATAGCTATTGGTTTCAACTGGGTCGACTTCTGGTGAGGCTGTGCAAAGCTCAACAGCACCACGCTGTGGCCAAAACAGAGCAAACCACTCGAAAACTGTGGTGTTTTGTCTTTTATTTAAAATATACATGGCTACAGCAGCATTTACATCAACATCGCATGTATGACAGAAGCACAGTGGCTCACACTTTGGCCACAGCAGCTCACATTTTCATTGCTTAAAACAAAAGCTCACAGACAAGCAAACAGCTTGCAAATACAGTATATGAAAATATACCTGGAGTTGCCTTCAAGCAAACAAAAAACATCCAAGGATGCACCTCTAAATGTTTCCAATGGTCTCAACCTAGAGGAGAGTGAGCTATAATAAGCAGGCTTACGTAATGTGTCTGGGTAATGTTTTGAAAGCAATGTATACGATAACGCAGGAACCCAGGGGCCCCCCGGGTTATATTTACTGTCTGCCCTTTTTGACAAGATGGATCACTCCTCGCCACATTTGGGCATGTGATGTGTGTGTCTTGTTTAGACACCCACACTGCTCTTCAGGCTGTTTATGCAACTGTTATTTATTACAGTGCACACTTAGTGGTTCTTAACTTGGTAAATATGGTCAAGAAGAAACCACTTCACCTTTCCACACCCATTTCTCAATTTACAATTACATATAAAGTATAAAAAAACAACACCACCAGATCCTCATCCAAGTTGGTGCACATGGACTTGTTTTTTTTCTTTTCAAAAGGGAATGAACACTGTGGTTGTCAGCTGCTTTCTCACAATCTTTGCCTGCACCACAAACTAAGGCACTCAATGTGGAGACCACTTTCAGTGTAAAGACTCACTACCCTCGGGTATCTTCCTCATGACAGCAGAGCCATTTTTAAAAACAGCTTATGACTGAGATAAACAACTGTCTCCGTTGGGCCCCAAAATCGTCTCTAATTTCTCAGTCCGTTAGGTGCCACAGAGCCGAGGAGCCAATATCAAATTTAAATGAGTGGTTAAGCCTAAAGAAGCATTTGGATGACTTCACACATCACAAGATGGGTGTTTGATTGTGTCACAGTCCCTTCCACGCTTGCCACAGGCCTGGGGAGACACAGTCCAATCAGGAATGAGAGATATTCTCATACCGCCCCTGACATGGGTCGACATGAAACTCCCGTCTGCGGCTCCGTAAAGAGACGGTCCCCATCCAGCCATTCCCGATTCCTGTCCTCTCAGCTCGTCTCAGAGCAGGCGCTCACACGCTTCCACGGTCGTTCTGCAAGTCACACGTCGATCTTCTTCAGCTGCTCGTAAGTGAGGAAGAACTGAGGGTCGAGTAAAGGAACACAGGCAGTAGTGGGAGGGGAATTTTTTCTGGAGCACAATGTGAGGCACACTGAGAAATGTTTGGCTCTTCTCTGTACTTGAGCTCAAAGCCTCCCTTGTTACCGTCTCCTTGTTTCCTCAGCCCTCCCTGCTGAGACAAGTCAATAATCTCATTACTTTTCTCAGGCCTGGTTGGAGCTCAATGTGCTTCTGCTTTTCCCTGCTCAGTCATCTTTAATCAGATTTGGGCCTCTGCAGAACGACTCTTAATAGAGTTCACTCTCCACTCCCTGGTTGTCCTGCCCTTTTTCCCCTTAACCCCTCACTGAGGGCCCCCTTACATCCTCTCTAACCAGGGGCAGTGCGGTACTGAGGCAGTACACTCAATGTTACATAATTGGGTTAGCCGGCTTTAAGCTAAGCTTTCCTCCCCTGTAGCATGGCGTGGAATGCGATACGTCAATGAATGCATAACACAAATTACTACTTTCCTCCGCTGATTTCTGCACCTCAGAGGATATTACATCACCTAGGACATATGTAAACAGACGGTCGCACTAATGAGATGGTTAAAGGATACAATGATGTTCCACGGTCCCAGACGGAGCCAGTTGGGAAAGAACCCCTTGTAGAGAGCCATGAAGCCCTCGGAGCGCCACGTCTGAAAAGACAACAAAAGTGTTAAAAACCCACTTTAATTACGGTCTGATAATGGTCCCCAAGGCATCTGTGGGTGGTTATTAATTAACTACGACTTCAAATTCTGTGTCATTATGGTTTGATATTGAGATTAAACATACCTTAATGATATTAAATATTAATCAGCACTCAAAAACAAAAACACACTGAGGACAATGAATCTAAAACAAGGTTGTTTCGAACGTGTTGGAAATAAATGTAACCAGTGCAGGGCCTGTTCTAAACCGGACTGGCTCGAATGGGCTGTCTGTTGGCTTGTGGTAAAGCAGGTTGCCGCTTTCTGTCTGAAAAAAGACCTGCTGCTGGAAATGGTTTGCAGAATCCTGAAGCCAACGCTGCTACACAAAGAGCTATTCACCCGTTTAGTCAGAGTTCCGTGAAGCTCACTTCAGTACGCCAAACCCCAAACCAGGGAATAAGTGTTTTTTGCCATTGTTGTAAGCTCGCTGATGTCGTTATCGACAATGTCACTGACGCCGAGGAGTCCTAGCTGCCACTGCTACAGGGCGCTGGCTGCCTGTGTATTAACATCGAACGTATCGCATGTTAAAATCACACCAATTTCAACGCTGCACTTCCTTTGGCCCTTAGCCATGCACATGCCAAGTGTGTTTTTGTGTTTGTGCTTCTTGAAGACGTTTCACCTCTCATCCAAAAGGCTTCTTCAAAATGGAACTGAACTTAAGAACTGAAGAAGCCTTTTGGATGAGAGGGCGAAACGTCTTCAAGAAACACAAGCGAGTCCAGTACCAATCCAGGACCATGACCATGACCCGGAACACTGAGAATCTTCACAGATATTCTCAAGACGTCCGAGCCTCGCGTGTACAGACAGACAGACAACTTTCTGGAATTAGTGGATAGATGCTTTCTAAGACTTTGACTAAGATAATTCTCACTTGATCATTTAAATTAGCTGTTTTTCACCACTTTACATTACAAATTCAAATTTCCACCCAAACAGACCTTAAATGACTGAAGATCAACAGATACGCTCATATTTAAGATATTGTCAGTAAACATAATTTCTCAAACATCTTAAAATTTAAGACCTACTACAAGTTAAAATCTGAGTTTTTCTGACATAATTTTATTAAAATCTACTGAACTGTAGGAACCATGGAATTATTTGACATGGTTCGCTGCTTTCAATGTCAAAATACTTGCATAATTATAGATAAAAGTCATGAGGAAAACTGATATCTATATTGCATAATCTATCTGATGTAAAAAAAAAAATCATGTCAGATATTTTGACTGACCTGCATTAAACAGTCCATTGTTCCCTGGTACAGAGCTCCTCCACTCTGGTTCATCATACGGGTCCGGACCACGTCAACCGGGTTGGAGGCCAGAGCTCCAGCAAGACCGCACACAAAGCTGGACCTGTGGGGTGGGGGGGGCACAAAGTACAGACTCTGTTTATCCCTTAATAGCATTCTTGGTGTTAGACAGCAATCTCTATGGTGGGTGTGTGTGTGTGTGTGTGTGTGTGTGTGTGTGTGTGTGTGTGCTGCTGCTGCTTGCACATTTAAAAAAGACAGGTTCCTGCTAAGCTGAGAATGTCACCCAATAAACTGTGCATCGAGTTCACTTGAGTCAACTGCCCGAGGGGTTGAATAAACTATTCTGCACTAGAAATATTTACCACTTTCATTTGAATACCAGTCGGTGCTATTTCCTCCAAACAGAAATAATCCCAAAGCACGGTTGGAATGTTGAAATATCCACAAAGCACTTACTGCGATAAATACTCAGCCTGAAGTTAGCTTTTATTGGCTGGAATACAAATACAGTAGTATGCTGTATATGCAGTACTGCTCTCAGTCCTCAGATAGCCAGGAAATGTGTTATTTTTTAGATGTCACAACAGGATATTGTCTCGAATACCAAACAAAACGCTGCTGCTGATAGTGGATGTGAGCAGCAAAGAGGAACTGAACATTTGTGTAACCTCAGAGTGTTAATTCTACCTCTTATCTATTGGTTGTTGCCATTCTAGACTAGCTTTTGTGATTCTGCTGGGAATTGTCGGCAGGGATTGCAGATACATTCCCCGTACAAACTTAGAATGACTCCTGCTCTATGAATTTCCAACCATAACCTCCTGCGTTATTTGCATTTCAAACATCGAACAAGGCTGTGTCCTGTCCAATGTCCTGTCACGGACAACATCACACGAGAAAGAGAGAAAGCAGACACGGGCGTGCAGGTTACTCTGCAAACTCACACGAAGTGTGTGTACACGGTGTCCCCCATGTAACCCGACAGGATCAGATGCTTTTTGGTGATGTCATAGACCGGTAGCTCGACCCCGACCACGATGGCTGCCCGCTGAGCTGTTAGAGAGACACCCTGATGAAGAGAGACAGGGGACGGTTCATAGCATTGTTTGGTCACTGTCTTGTCCCAAAGTGCATGCGTCAATACTAATCAAGGATTTGTTTCAAGCCTTCTGTACCTTCCACAGCCCCCTTGTCCCCTCCTGTTGGTAGATGTTGATGAAGTTGCCCATCATACTGCCCTGGATCACATTTCCTTGAGCCTGCATGCGGATCTGGGAGAAAAGACACAGGTAACGTCCATGAATTTGAACTTGAGAGTGTGAGAGCAAGCACAGTCGGTGAATGATACTGTAGGTTCACTAGCAATCCACACTGACTGTGCAGAAGGCTCATGAACCCACAAGTTTGGGTATGTAATGTTCAATCGCCCGTTGGTCTGCAAAGAAAACAGAGTTAGTACGGTCTTTTGGCGAGCTCAGAGTCTTGACGCATTTCCTGTTCAGTTGCTTCCTGGAATTCAGCAGCCCAGCCTGGACTAATTTATAATGGCTGCCGTGTACAGATCAGCCTTGGTTCACTGTCTGTCTCTACTGTGACTTGGCAGGCACAGTTAGAAACCTTCGAAAAGGAAAACGCAACTTTTAACCCCTAATACACGCTGTATACCGAACAGGGTGAGGCAAGAAGATGCCAACATAACAAACATAATGACAGCATGCACACACACACACAAATTAACTTCATGCACTCATATCATTTACAGAACACTATGTTAAATCTTTGAGACTTCAATCTATTAATAATCCTCAAGTGAGGCCCTGATAGCACTGTGATGGCCTTCCCTCCACTAGGCATGCTACCAAAAGATCACATCGACACTCTGGAGCTTTCACTGCCTCCTCCAGAGAGTTGTTGATAATGATGTATTTAGGTACAGCCTGGGGCTGCAACTATTACTACTATTTCTCTAATCGATTTAAAAGGACAAAAGAGACACGTATCCTCTCCAGCAGTACACTCGAAGAGAAACTTGCTCATCGTCTTATACAGTGCTCTTTCTATATGTACTACAGATATCTGCAATTTAATTATGACCGTAACTCTAGTTTCACATATCTACAATTTAATTCGGATTAGAAATAGTTCAATTTGAAGATATCTTAAATTCACCCAGGTCAAATTATCTTAATTCAAGTTCCAACAAGTCAGAACGCTATACGCTGTAGATATCATGAGCTTGAATTATGACGCAACTAAAATTTCTGAAACTTGAATTAAACATAGTAATAAAACAACTGAATTGTAGTTGTATGAGAAACCCCTCAAACGAATGGAAACACAATTTTGTTAATTAGGGAATTTTAACAGGACAAAATACAGTTCTAGACATTGTTTTTAACTTTACCAGCTATTTGTTGATCAATTAATTAATTAGTTGTCTAGCCCTAGCACACTCCTAATCAAGGCTGCAAGGGTAATTACAGACCTATAGGTACAATCGAGGGAGAGAACGCTAATGTTGAAACTGTTTTTTAGTAGGAGGCTTCTGCACACCTGGGGGGCAATTCCAAGAAACTGTCAGACCTGCTCTACTGCTTTGAAATCCAGTTTCATCAGGACAATAACAAAGCTCAACGCAAGTACTGTGTGTATTCAAACAAGTACCTTCAGCACATCAGTGGGGTTGGCGATGGAGGAGGAGATAACCCCAGAGAGGACACCACATGCCACGTTAGTCAGCAAAGTCTCATCTGAAAGAGGAGAAGAGCGGGAGGCACACCGTAGCCGTGAGCGAGCGTTTGATACCACGCATCGAACAGGCAGTTTGTCTTTACAGTGTCGTTTTTTAACAGCAGCACAAAGCATCCCAATAAACACAGTAAGACATTTAACTAAGTCACACACAGACACACATCTTTACCCGCCCTATGGTCTTCAGGAGGAATGTGCACATGTTAGCTATCAACTTGTGTGTCTGTAAGTCTCAGTCAGATTTAAAGAGAGACAGAACCTAGGACTCACCCTCGGGCCTGTCAACCAACAGCCGCTTTAAACTCTGGTATGTGCCAATTTTGATGGTCCCGTAGGAGGCCTGGCGCAGCATGGCAGGAGCTAGTCTGTAAAAGTCACCGTCACTTTTTAATACGAATTCAGCCACGGAACAGTGCATTGTACAACAAGCAACAACAAAACTGTACACAAGGACATATCGTGTAAGACCCAGGGTAATAATGCAGAATAAAAGTGACACCTCCCATAAAAACACACACACACACAATCACAAAAAACGAGTGTAAAATGTTCCAGGATTTTAGGACTCTGTAAAAACAAGAGAGGAATAAACTAGAAACAAACCCTCCCTAAGTCTCAGGTCCCCACTTTGAGTTGTTGGGAAATGTGGGTGGGACCATGGCTGATGCAAAAGAGGAAGTGCTAACATTTGAGCGAAGTGTAAAAACGCAGGAGGGTCGTAACACAACAATGGGTCCAGTTCTCAGATACTTCATACTATGTCTGGGTGTAGAGACCACACACACACACATGCGATCCTTCACACTGACCCGGAATACAGAGCCAGGAGCCCCTCCTCTCGGACGATCCGGCCCATGGCGTGCAGCATGCCTCTGTAGCGGATCTCTCGGTACTTGCTGTCGCCCACCTGGCCTTGGACCTGGAGCCGAGTCTTCGTCAGGTCGATGGGGAACGTGCCTGCAGCGACAGAGCACGAGATGAGACACCGTCTGTAAATCACGAGCCGGGCTGACACCATAAGATCATTTGGCGCAGCCCGGCCTCCGTCCCACCCCACAGCCCCGCACATCACTCACCGCACTCCGCCGTCATCGACGCCAGCCCACCGAAAACAAAGGGCTTCCAGTTCACGTCCGGCATGTTCTCCAGCCGCGCACCGAGTCACAGAGAGTGGGGGGGAGCTTCAGGGAGCGGGAGTCGCCAGTGGGAAGTCTGTGCTAATGCTTCAAAGCTTCTGCTGCTACGTTGTGCGTTCGAGTCTCTACCTGCGTTTACCGCGCTCGATCCCTGCCGCCGGACAAGCTCCGCCTCTCACCGGCTTATCCCTCCGCCCCGCCCACCGCCTGTCGCTAAGCAACCGAGACAGACGTCCCAGAGAAGTGATCATAAATCTATCATCTTATATCGATGGCGAATGTGTACGGCGGCCGAGAGAGCTCAGTGCACTGCGAGTTAAGACAAAAATTGACATCAGGGGCGTTGTTAGGCCTGTTTAAGGGGGGCTGAAGCCCCCCTAAAATGTTCTTCAGCCCCCCCATATAATTATTGGGATTTTTTTAATGTTTTTTTTACAAACTATTGTTTTACACATGGACAAGTTATTTATAACTCTAACATGCTACATATGTAAGTGCGATTCGTGTTTGTACGTTTTCTCCCCCTTCAAATTACAATCCAATAGCCTCTCATCATACTTAACAATTAAAAGACCAGGCACTAGGACTTTGGGGAGTCTGCATCGCTGCTGCGCTGGCTTTCTCACTCTGCCAAGTAACGTCTCTCATCAAGACAGCAGGATTACAGCCAAGGAGTTTAGCTCATAGTAAATGATGCACGGAGTGAAATTGTAAGTACAGGTAGTTACAGAATGTGGCTATCTGTAGTTGTTAACGATTGTTACCTGCTTAAATTTAAGTTTACTTGAGGCAAATGAAAGGGAATATTGTAATGAGCTATGTTAACACTAAGCTAGCTAGCTAGCTATTTTGTTAGAAAATGTCTCCAGTGAGCAAGAGTGTGAACGAGCAAAATTGAAATGTAAGAAATAACTATCGACAGCTCTCTATTCTTTGCATTAATATCTATCTCTAGTATTTTAAAACAATAATATCAGTGCCTATAGAATGTGGATGTTTATAATCAGTTCATATTTGTGTTGTCAAATTTCACAATGACCCTGAAACTCTGTCTTTTCTGTTATCTTATACTGAATGAATGCAAGCAAAGATACAGAGAAAAATCACACTCTTTCTGATTGAACCAATCCATGAACTGTATGAAACATGGATATCCGCTGCGTGCGCAAACATTCAGAATCCTTAGGGGCTAAGCCCCCCCTTTCTTTCAATCCTAGAAACGCCCCTGATAGATAGACTTGTTGTCCTTGTGACTGCACTAATCTTCTCTGGTCAGGGTCAAACGACATAAGGTGAATAGATTCATACAAGTGTGTTTGAGTATGTATGTATGTGTGTATGTTTATGTGTGTATATGTGTATCTATCTGTATAGGTTTATTAGATAAATTCATTTGATGCATTTCACTGCATCAAAAGCTGTGCCTCCCCCCACAGCTCAACGGTCAAGTGACTATAGAGTCTTCAGTCTTGAAGTCTGTCGCTACTTAAGAAACCGCCAGTTTTCACTTTTCGCTCAGTTCTCGTCTGACTACTTGGCTGGTTGCACCTGAACTCTGTTCTTTCGATTTGACTTGAAGTCAACTAAGATCTACAGTGCCTTGCATAAGTATTCACCCCCCTTGGACTTTTTCCCATTATGTACTGTTACTAACTGAAATTCAAATAGACTTAAATAAAGTTTTTCCCGTTTGATCAACAAAACATGCATAGTACTTTGGAGGTGCAAAATAAATTTTATTGTGACACAAACAATAATGAGAACAAAAAAGTTGACATCTGTTGGGTGCATAAGTATTCACCCCCCTGTGTCAATACTTGGTAGAACCCCCTTTCGCTGCAATTACAGCTGCACGTATTTTGGGGTATGTCTCTACCAGCTTTGCACATCTAGAGATGGAAAGGTTTGTCCATTCTTCTTGGCAAAAAAGATGAAGCTCAGTCAGATTGGATGGAGACCGTCTGTGAACCGCAATCTTCAAGTCTGGCCATAGATTCTCTATTGGATTGAGGTCTGGGCTTTGACTGGGCCATTTTAAGACATTAACATTCTTTAATCCAAACCATTCCTTTGTAGCTCTGGCTGTATGTTTAGGGTCATTGTCCTGCTGGAAGATGAACCTCCGCCCCAGTCTCAAGTCTTTTGCAGACTGCATCAGATTTTCTTCAAGGATTTCCCTGTATTTGGCTCCATCCATCTTTCCCTCTATTCTGACCAGTTTCCCTGTACCTGCTGAAGAGAAGCATCCCCACAGCATGATGCTACCACCACCATGTTTCACTGTTGGGATGGTGTGCTCAGGGTGATGGGCAGTGTTGGGTTTTCGCCACACATAGCGTTTTGCATTGAGGCCAAAAAGTTCAATTTTGGTCTCATCTGACCAGAGCACCTTCTTCCACATGTTTGCTGTGTCTCCCACATGGCTTCTGGCAAACTCCAAACGGGATTTTTTATGGATCCCTTTCAACAATGGCTTTCTTCTTGCCACTCTTCCATAAAGGCCAGATTTGTGGAGTAGACGACTAATAGTTGTCCTGTGGACAGATTCTCCCACCTCAGCTGTGGATCTCTGCAACTCCTCCAGAGTAACCATGGGCCTCCTGGTTGCTTCTTTGATTCATTTTCTCCTTGTCCGACTCTTCAGTTTGGGTGGACGGCCTCCTCTTGGTAGGTTTGCGGTTGTGCCATATTCTTTCCATTTTCTTATGATGGATTTTATGGTGCTCAGAGAGATGTTCAAAGCTCTGGATATTTTTTTATAACCTAACCCTGCTTCAAATTTCTCCACAACTTTATCCCTGACCTGTTTGGTGAGCTCCTTGGTCTTCATGATGCTGTTTGTTCAGTAATGATCTCCAACAAACTCTGAGTCCGTCACAGAACAGGTGTATTTATACTGAGATTAAATTGCAGACAGGTGGACCCTATTTACTAATTATGTGACTTGCAAATGTGACTTGTGAATGCAATTGGTCGCACCAGATCTTTGTTAGGGGTTTCACAGTAAAGGGGGTGAATACATATGCACTCAACACTTTTCAGATTTTTATTTGTAAATAATTGTGAAATCCATGTAATATTTCCCCCCACTTCCAAATGATGCACTATTTTGTGTTGGTCCATTACATGAACTCACGATGAAATAAATTTTAATCTGTGGTTATACCATGACAAAATGTAGAAAAGTCCAAAGGGGGTGAATACTTATGCAAGGCACTGTATTTGAACTCTGGTCCTTCACCTGAACTCGTTTCTTTCACCTGAACTTGTTTCTTTGGATTGAGAGAAGACAAAGATGTTCCGGAGGCCCCGTGACAGGGAGGCTGTTGTGTCCTTGGAGGCATCTGCCTCCTCCAAGAAGCCATGGACCCCACCTGATCGGAGGGGTGAGAAGTGGCATCGCGTTCCATCCAAGCCCGTGGGCTTTCTCCATGCTGCCTCCTACGAGCATCAGCCGCAGGTGAACATCGCCTTTGGCTTTCCATCCATCCAGAGGACCGAGAAGACAGAGGAGGAAGCTGTGAGGAAGGAGCAGGTCCGGCCTGAGGAGACCGTCAGCTGTGTCACGGACAACTTTCAAGCGTTCATAAGTCACGAGGAGATGGATGGTGAGGAGAGCCTGCAGGAAACGGTTGAGCTCGTCTTCAAGAGGGCCGTGCAGAAACCAGACTCTGCTGCAGTCTTCGCGGAGCTGTGTCAGCGCCTCTCAACAGTAAGTGATGCATCTATGACTGGAAGCTACTTTTATCCTGTTTCTTACTTAGTTGAGAAGTTGATCTTTTTTTGCAGGTTGTAACATTCATTTAACACTTTGATAAACAAGCTATGCTAACCCCTTAATGCACACCATGGGTCATATCTTTGAGATAAATGTATTATATCATTTAATATTCCAGGTAAATATCCTGTTTTTGATTACCAGAAATATTGATCTTTATTTTTCCTTTATTACTTTATGAACAAACATTTATTTTGTATTGGACATAATATTCTTTCTCACTATTAATGGATTGTGAAGAAACTCTTAATAATAATTTACATTTGTTTATAAGGTAAGAAAGGAAAAAAGAAAATAATGATTTGTGTTAATCAAAAACAAAATAACTAATGATTATCTGGAATATTAAATAAAGAAATAAATTGATTTCAGAGACATAGCAAAGAAACATTCATGCCATGCATGAAATAACATAGGAAATTAAAACAGGTCATTTTTGACCCATGTTGTGAATTAGAAGGGTAGCGATACAAAAAGTACATTTTTTTCAAATAGTAATAAAGGAAAAATTCAAATAAGGATTTGTGATGATCATAAACAAGTTAATTGAGGAATACCTGCAATACTAAATTAATCAAAATGAATCGTCACTTTGGTTAATCAAATAATAAGTTAATTTAGAGTTGAGGATAATAATCAGCACACACTGATCACTGTTGACTTTATTTGGTGTTTGCTGTATAAAGTGATTCTTTACACATAAATAATCACAATGTTTTCCTAAGTATGTGAGTTGCATTTGTGTTAATATTTCCTTATGGTTTTCTTCTCTTCAGGTGGAATTCCAATCCTTGTCCGACTGGTCGGCCAGCGTCTCCTTCAGGTCCCTGCTGGTCAAACACTGCCAGGCAGAGTTTAAGAAGAACTTTGAAAGGGAGGACATTTCTCGGAAGGGGGGGTCCTGCCTAGAGCCAGTCAGGGACGTGAGGGTTATTGATCGACTGAGGGAAGAGAAAAACAACGCCAAACCCTCCTGTCGCTCCATACATACCATCCGGTTTATTGGGGAGCTGTTCCTCTCCAAGGTTCTGGGGGACAAAGCCATGCACTACTGCATCAGGAAGCTGCTGCAAAATGGAGATGGGCCGTCTCTTGAGAGCCTCTGTGAGCTCCTCCAGCTCATCCAGCAGGACCTGGAGGTTGTCACGTCAAGGGAGGTGATGGACTCGTACTATAACCAGCTGAAGTTCTTCGCAGAGAAAGGGAGGAGGGCACCAAGGCTCTCCCTTTTGTTGAAGGACACGGTGAAGGCAAGGAAGTGAGCAGGCTCCACCCCCCACACAGACACACATGCTGCATGATTACAAACCTCACTGATGGATGACCGAGGGCATCTCCTCAATCCACGCTGCTGGGAGGACTCGGCGACTTTAAACTGGTGGTGGTTTCTCATCACTGGAAACTGTCCAGACCTTCTGCCCTGCACAGTGAGGAATATAAAGACAGTTACACCATCAAAACTACAACAATCCTTATTTCTAATTATCATCATCTGACACGGTTGAGTGATCACCTTTACACTGTGACAGACAAACCCAGCTGCTGGACTGCTCATGTTTGAGGAGCCACAACATGATGCTATCCACCTGGCTACTTTACGCAGTGCTGCAGAGAAACAGAGTAAAACAGGCAGAGATGATTTTTCTATCTGTTTGTATCATCAGCCACATTGTCAGCAAAAATAATTATTATTATCAGTGTCTGAACTTATGAAAATGTGTCAAATAGCAAATGAGAGATGAGATATTTTCAAAACTTTTACATCATGTTTCTGATCCTCACCGGCTCAGGTGAACAGTTCCTTCAGTCAGCGGTTTGTAAAGTTTCCACATCGTCTTCATCGATCCACACTGTAAACTCAACATTTGTCACTTTAACCCTGTACAGACTTCGGAGAACGCCGTTATTGTAAAGTTGTATTGTATTGTATACCACAGTACATGTGAATCTAAATACACTTGTGCTTTTTTCTATTCTAAATAAAGGATATGATCTGATATTAACAAAAGTGTGATTTTGGTTTATTATGTCTTATCGCCGTAATATGTGCTTCTGAAAAATTACTGCATCCAGTAATTATGAAGGAAGAGAAGGAAACATTACAAATCCTGATAACAGACTCATATTCATACATTTTCTGATAGTGCAGCTCCAAGTTGAGTTAATCTGATCATGTTGTCCTCTTCATTTGTTTACTTGAGAACTAAATAGAGGTTTTATTTAAGATGATATAACACTTTTAAACTCTAACTTTACAAATTTCTCAAGTTGAAATCCAGATAATAAAGTTATTTTCAGGCTTTAACTCTTTATAAAAAACTTCTATCCACTTTTTAAATGATCTGTTCTGTTGTGCACGATAGGGGTTTGTGAGCTGTGGAGAGTTTTGTTCATAGAGAAATCTCCTACTACTGAGTCCCAATTGTAAATAAACATTTTGAGAATAATTTGTACTGTTTCTTGTTGTATATACGTGCGAGTGATGAATCAGAGTAATAATTCCATCAATTTTCTAAACTGTCTTTCCCATTTAGCATCTTAGTTGATGGAGACCCAGAATCAAATCAATACTTTCTTTTATTTGCATAGTCAGTATTCACAAATCACATTTTGCCTCTTAGGGCTCAACAACCTGTACAAGGAGCGACACCCTCTGCCTTGATAAAGCAGCAAAGGAAGCAGTCAGAAATAGACACCAGAAAAGTAATAATAAGTGAAAATGTAATACTTTCTACTAATGCAATGAAATATAAAAACATTTTAAAAATACAAATATAATATAATATACTATAATAGATAGCAGGGGCGTCGTTAGGCCTGTTTTTAGGGCTCCCCTAAAATGTTCTTCAGCCCCCCAAAATAATTATTGGGATTTATTTAGATTTTTTTTGTAATTTGTAATTTTTTAATTAAACTATTGTTTTACACATGGACAAGTTATATATAACTCTAACATGCTACATATGTAAGTGCGATTCTGGTTTGTATGTTTTCTCCCCCTTCAAATTACAATCCAATAGCCTCTCATCATACTTAACAATTAAAGGATCAGGCACTAGGACCTTGGGGAGTCTGCATCGCTGCTGCGCTGGCTTTCTCACTCTGCCAAGTAACGTCTCTCATCAAGACAGCAGGATTACAGCCAAGGAGTTTAGCTCATAGTAAATGATGCACGGAGTGAAATTGTAAGTACAGGTAGTTACAGAATGTGGCTAACTGTAGTTGTTAATGATTGTTACCTGCTTAAATTTAAGTTTACTTGAGGCAAATGAAAGGGAATATTGTAATGAGCTATGTTAACACTAAGCTAGCTAGCGAGCTATTTTGTTAGAAAATGTCTCCAGTGAGCAAGAGTGTGAACGAGCAAATTTGAAATGTAAGAAATAACTATCGACAGCTCTCTATTCTTTGCATTAATATATATATCTCTAGTATTTTAAAACAATAATATCAGTGCCAATAGAATGTGGATGTTTATAATCAGTTCATATTTGTGTTGTCAAATTTCACAATGATCCTGAAATTCTGTCTTTTCTGTTATCTTATACTGAATGAATGCAAGCAAAGATACAGAGAAAAATCACACTCTTTCTGATTGAACCAATCCATGAACTGTATGAAACATGGATATCTGCTGCGTGCGCAAACATTCAGCATCCTCAGGGGCTAAGCCCCCCCTTTCTTTCAATCCTAGAAACGCCCCTGATTGACATCAAACAACGTTGATGCCACGTGCGCTGCAAAAAGTGCAGAACACATGCTGACACCTTTTTGGGTCCATTGGAAACACTTCCGTTGTAGTTTTTTTCTATTTGCAGCGCGTTTCTGTATTTGGATGTGTTGTGAGTTTTTGCAGCACATGTGTCTTCAAAAAGATGAGGTTGTTTCTTAATTTGTAGTGCACTGAGCTCTCTCGGCCTCTCTTCAATTTTAAAAGCCAAGTCATGAGATGGTAAGGTCAAGACCTTAAGATTGAAAGAAACCCAACAGGTCCACACAATGACCAGCACTTTGGCGACTATGGAGAGAAAGTAGTCCCTGATTACCTGGAAGAAACCTCTAGAACCTGACTCAGTGTGGGCGGCCATCTGCCTCGACTGGTTGGGTGTCAGAGAAAAATGGAGAAGAGAGAGATAGGGCATAATACAAATACATTGATAATGAAGCAATACAAATGGAGCAGTTCAGGAGTCAGTGTTCAGAAATTCTGTTTTATTTTTGAGATGTGTATGTGTATCAAAATATGTCTTACTCTCACAAACCTGGATAACATCATGTGAGAAATTGAAAGAACACAGGCCCGTGAAGGTGACTTGGCAAACTCGCAAGAAGTAAGTTTGATGTATCTGAAAGTTCAGCTAAAATCTGAATGTGCATGCAAATGGATTTTCCTATATTAGTAAATTTTCTCTTGAATAAAAAGATTCAGAATTCAAGATTCAAGATTCAAGATTTTTTATTATCAAATGCACAACAATAACATTAACAGTCGCTGGCAGTGAAATGCTTGAGTCACAGGCTCTCTTCTAGCAATGCTCAAGTAATTACAACCTAAGAAATAAAATAGAAATAGTATAAAATAGAATATCAAAATTTAAAATAGAAAATAAAGTATATATATATATATATATATATATAAATATATATAAAAACAGCTGAAGAGAAAATAAAACAACAATAGTGCAATTTGTACAATGGTGCAAATATGCAAATATGTCACGGTGCTAGTTTGATGGAGTTATTGCAGTTCAGAGAAGTTTAAAGGTCTTATGGCCTGGGAGATGAAACTGTCTCTGAGCCTGGTGTTACAAGCCGGGATGCTGCGGTATCGTCGGCCAGACGGCAGCAGGCAGAAATGTTTATGGCTGGGGTGAAAGGGGTCTTTAATAATCCGGCTGCTCTTCTTCCTGCACCGCTGGGTGTAAAGGTCCTCCATGGATGGTAGCGCCGTCCTGTTGATGTGCTGGGCAGACTTCACCACCCTCTCTATGGTGCACCTGTAGGATGCTCTCTATGGTGCACCTGTAGAAGTTGCAGAGAATCCTGGAGGCCATGTGGAGCTTCCGCAGCCTGCGGAGGAAGAAGAGTCGCTGCCTGGCCGTCTTCCTTATGGAGTCTGTGTGATGGGTCCAGGTCAGGTCATCAGTGATGTGGACCCCGAGGAACTTGAAGCTGCTGACTCGCTCCACCGTGGTCCTGTTGATGGAGAGGGGGGCGTGTTCCACTCCTTGTCTCTTCCTGTAGTCCATGATCAGCTCCTTCGTTTTGCTGACGTTGAGATGGAGGTTGTTGTCCTGGCACCAAGATGTCAGGGCTCTGACCTCCTCTCTGTAGGCCTTCTCATCGTCGCCGGTGATCAGGCCTATGACAGTGGTGTCATCAGCAAACTTAACGATGGAAGTGGTGGAGATGCCGGGGGGCTCATCCTAATGATACATAATGCAATGCTGGAATTTGTGTCTTCCCTACAAGGAGCACTGATCTTTACTGTGTTCAAAATAAGAGAATTTTTTGATTACATATTTCTTAAAAGCATTCCAGATTTAAAAGAATGTTTCAGAAAGTATCCCGGGAAATGGCTTGTCAGAGTGGAAATCGTGCTTTTGTTACTAAATAAGGAAAAATACTTCTACAAACCGTAAAAAGGATAATTAGGTCTAAAAACCATATTCCAACCAAAGGACAACGATGGGATGTTTAACTTAAGAGCCTAAATAAAACCCCACCCTCAGTGTCCATTCTTCCCTCGTTGCCACATTTACGTGTTTAATTTTTCGCTTCAACATTTTTAAGCTTTTCATTCTTGGGTCCGTCCATGTAATAATATGGGATGTGATATTTTAGGTCAACTTCTTCCACAGTTGACATCAATGCAACTTCCTACACATCTTGTGAGTAATCATGACGAGGATACAGAGGGCAACGTCACCATGAATTTGTAGTAAAGAGTGAATGTACGGTACAATATATAGACCAGACATATGTAATAGCCTAGAAGAAGCTTCAGAGTCTTGCTTTTGATGCTTATTTTGGATTTTCTTTTAGACATTAGAGCCTGTGAGAACCAATTGCAACACTTGTGCCCAGTTTCCAACTCTTCAGATCGACGTGGACAACATTATTGTCTTTGACGTGTTGTCTTTTTCATTTAACTTGCAGAAATAAATCTGACAGCTGAAACAAGGTCGTCAGACATCCTGGTTTAAACCTCAGCTTTTGCATCAGTCTAACTCTGGCTCTGTGGACACATGTAACAAAGAGGTGGTTCCATTAATACTGGAAGGAGTGAGAACTCAACTCATCTCTCCTTCATGTTTTTCCATTAAATAGAGCTTAAGCATCTGGTCTGCCTTTTCTCACATTTTCATCAGCTTTCTTAAACATAAATAAGCAGAGGAAAACATAAGTATCCGCATAAACCATATATTATACTGTGAACAGAAAGGTGTATTATTCATTATATTATAGATTTCCCTTTGACCATTCCAAAGAGAGGTCAGAGGTCACATCTGGAGCTCACATGTGTATCAGGAAAAGGAGTCTCTGTATAAAGGTTCACTGAGAGCTGCTCCTATGGTCTTTTGAAAAGAGAACTGAAACAATAAGTTGTAAAGAAGAAACTTATTTGAGCATAACCAATAAAAAAGCTGACATATTAACTAATAATGCTGATTTAGTTTAGTTTATTTCACACAACATAAATACAAAAACTTTTAATGAAATGGATAAATGCATGTGGGATATAATAGAAAACAGTAGTTGCTTATATGAAAACTACCTCCAAATATAAAAAAAATTCAAATATCCCAAGCCTTCAATACAATATATAAAATAGGAAAATTTGATATATATATGGAAGATATTATTAAAAAAGAAAACATGAGAGGAAAAATACATGGTACAAATACAGTAGGACTAAATGCAATTAAAGCATTTCTACGTTTCTATTTAGAGCATGGACAATGACACAGAGGAATCAGTAAAATGTTTTCATTCTACAAAATCACTTCTTGATATTTAGCTGATAATTGACCACGAGATGAAGATTGGTCGCCTGTCTAGTTCCTTAATTATGAAATTGTTGCCAAAATAGAATCCCCCAAAGAATAAGTAAATCGAACTCTGTATATTTTATTTAGAAACAAATGCACAGGTTTGAAATATGTAAATGTACAAACAGTCAGCAACAAATCATCAGTCATTTGAAAGAACATTGACATAGAAATAGCAAAACAGCACTAATGTAAATTGTTGCTCTTTCCTCCTTTGGAAGAAGTGTTCCCTGCACGCTTGACAGTTGTAATTACACATTACATGTGTGGTCGTGTATCAAGGCCACATTCTGCTTCAGTCATCTTCAGTCTGTACAGCAAGAGGCAAGGGTGCAAGAGGAGCGTGAGGGTGAGTGTGGGAGCCGTGACCCTTCACGTCATCTGTCTTGGGCTGTAAATGTTCAACACACTCATGCAGAAGAAGCTCTGTGTTTTATCTACATCCGCCTGAGGGCCTCGTGGACATAGAACTGGAATGACCCATCAGCTAGTGCAGATGTCCCCTGTGCATGATGTCCCCTGTGCATGTTCTACACCCCTGTTGAGGTCAGTGTCTCGCTGTCATATCTGATAGTGATGCTTTGAGCTGAAAGGAGCCAAATAGTTCAGGCCATGCATCCACGCTCTTTTCATTTGGATGCACATGAAACCACTGGGGGCAGCAGAGTTTAAGTGAATGGAGAAAACATAATCAATCTGTAATGTAAACTGAGAAACAAAGGAACTTAACGAACAGACAAGTATTAGATGAGTGAAAACTTTTGACAAGCATCTTTAACAATCAACTCAAACCACCAAAGCATGAAGGATATTTATATGTTGGCCCTATATAAAAGGATCACAATCTATTTGAATGTTTTCTCTTATGAAATTAGAAATGCTTACATATACAGTCACGGTAAACTACACCAATGTTTCCCAAACTAAGGGTAGGGATCCCCTGGGAGGGACACTGAGAGGGGGTCTTGAAATGATTTACATTAATCAAATCCAATTCAAAACTAATTAAAAATGTAATACTTTAGCTGTAATTGCAACAAAAGATTATGAATAGTAGTTCAATTTCATGCAAATCCAAATATTTGATCAACCCTGTGATTTTCTTTTCTTTGCGATTTCCACTGAGGTGATTATTACAGAGTAGTCCAAGCATCAGTTTGGTTAGTAGTATGTATTCATTTACTGCATCAAATTACTACATGTGCACAGAGGAGAGCTTTTTGTGAACTCGCTCAAATCAGTGTCTTCTGTGATAATGTACTTGTTCAGTCAACACACCTCTTTATTTCCATTTATGTACAATCTGCCTCCTCTTTATTCTCTTATTGAATCAATATATGATTTTCTCTTCATGGCAACATCATGTGTCAATATCACATTGTGTTGACCTCATAGAAATATGACTGTAACATACAACCATCATATCACTCCAGCTACTTTGAAAAAAAATATCTATAGCTACCTGAAAGAAATATTGAGGTTATTCATCAACACCAGTCATGGAGAGTATGATACAAGAACAACACCTTTGTTACTCTTGTCCTCATGTGACTAAATATTTTGTTTACCTGCCTCCACAGATATAGTCAAACCCCCCCCAAAAAAGAGTTATGTCCTGCTAGCGGACAACAGTCATCTCAGAGCATATTGATGAACAATATATAATTAATTACCGCTTACCCCAACACTTAATTACAAAAAGAATAGCAAGCTAAGGCTAAAATGCATCCTCAAATTGGTTCTCATTTGTTTGCAACCTAGGCCATAAGAAAATTACCAATCCTGAAACGAATGCCAAGGAAACCGAGAACCTGCATAAGAAAGAAAAAACCCAAATATAACACTAAAATAAAAACACACATAAATCCAAGAAACTTGGCAAAACATATGATTGTATCTATGCACAGGTCTAAAAAAAAAAGCATGACTGGGTTTAAAACTGTAATTAGACCAACAAATTATTAAAAAAATATTAATTTCTTGTAATTCATGTTGACATTTTTGTAAATATATGGATTTCTGAATGAAAAAATATTTCCTACAAAGGACGTGTCGAGCTCTATTGAGTCATGTTGTAGTTTCATCGTGCTGCCACTAGAGGTCAGAACAACGCCATTTCAATTTTCAGGACACTGTTGAGGCCCATTGCACAAATTATTGACAGCGGCTGAGGAACAGCTCAGTCTATGTGATGGTGACCCCAGCACATATATGTTACATAGACACCAATCGATCCCAGCGTACTGATCGGCCGCAGACAGCAGGAAGTCTTTATAGATAATTAGGAACCACAGTTATGTGTGAACGACAATGGGAACACGTACAACAGACAGTGACCAACAGCATGGGGGAGGGGGGGGGGGCTTTTATGATTGGCATGTAATGTTTCCCTGGATGTTCATGAATCTGGTCGTCCAAAACATAGATTTCCACAGGAGGAATGTGTTTCTTGCGTGAACACCTCAGCTTCCTCTTATCTGTTTTTCCATCAAATTTGTCCTTCTGCTCTCGGCTAAGCAGTGGGTCTATTCTCCTGACTGCAAGACATTCATCTACAGCATATTTATTATGATCATATGCTAGTTACATTGTTTGATTAATGGCTTGGTTACGGGTCAGTAACCTCAGTGTGTCCATCAGTACATTATTAACGACCAAGGAGAAGGAGGAGGTGTGTGTAGCACCGGGAGCATTTTTGTGCATGCATGTGAGTGTGTGTGTGGCAGGTGCGTGCACAGTAGTACGCACGGCATCGATGAGCGGAAATAGATGAGTGGAAATATTGCAGTTTTATCTGAAACCAATAAGAAGAGGGAAGTGTGGTGCGCCCCAAAATGGCCACATTTAATGTGGTGATTTGTCAAAAAGACTCTGAGAACAGACCTGGGATGGAAGAGGAGGGGATATATCTGTGTTTGGTGGCGCACAAAACGAGGAAGGAGAATACAGTTGTGTTATTTAGGAGGAAATGAGAATGCGCAGGCCCTCTCCAGATGCATAGGTCTAGAGACACAGAGATGGTCTTCACGACATGCATTTAATGGAAAAAAAAAAAGAAGATGCTATGCTTCCTAATGTGAGGGGGAATCTGCAAAGCTTGAAAAAATCTGAATTTCACGTGTTTTCAGTACTTGTTACACACAGATACAAATACACCCACACACTTTGGTTTGTAGCACTGATTGTTTAATCCTCACACAAAGAGCTTTGGGATGTTACTGTGTCAGTGAAACCATCCATGAGTGACTGCAGGGACATTGCACTCATGTCACTGCGCATCACTTGACTGGTTTTTTCCCATCAGCAAATCTCAGTGTAGAAAAGGGCTGGTGTGTGTCTTGCAGTGTAACAGTACTGTAGGATATGACATTAAATGAAAGTGACTGCCGATCACAAGACAACACTGTGATTGTGTGACCAAGTATGTATGTGGACTCAATTAGAAAGTGTGCAGTTACATAACGATGTGCTGTAAAAACAGCGCGCATATGACACATTCAAAATATGAACACAGCACAAACATCACAAACATGGGGACACCAATCCCTTTACTGTTTATAAAGAAGGATAACGTGACAGATCCTCAAATTGAAGCAAAAGCATCTCAATCAGCCCCTGGTGGGTAGTTGGGTTATCGGTAATGCCCCCTCCATGGTAGGGAATGGGCCTTGGGAAAACAAAGAAACAAACAAAACTAAATCAAAGCACATGCCAAAATGGTGTCATAAATGGACCTAGCTTTGTTTAGTTGCTGCTTTTTAACACAACAGATCCCTGTTGAAGCCAAAGCCCTTCAGTTGGCCCCTGGTGGCTGGTTGAGGTATAGGTCACGCCCCCTTTATGGTAGTGGATGGGACTTGGGACAAGAGAACAAGGAACGATGGACATACCTTAGTTTAGTAAGTTGCAGCTTTTACATTTTTGTACAGAATAAACTCAAGAGATATATTTAGACATGCTACTTGGCAGATATCGTTACCCTGCAGGGACACAGCCATGCTAGGTGTTTCTCCATGCCTCTGGTCATTATGTTGAGCGAAGCTATTCGCTCCTTGCCCCAGCTTCATATTCATCGTTGAGTGCGGCATCACAGTTTGAATATGCATATTTCCAGAACACCCAAAAATTCCTCAGAGCTCATCGTACAACGTGGATATACCGATGGTGTGATTCATATGGACGCCAGGAGGGGGTGTTAGTCACGAGCTCCCTTCTCATGCTGTGGGATTTACTCAACAACACATGTCCTACATAGAGGCAACCACAAATGATCCTGTGTCGTTCTCTGAGTCTAAATGACTCAGAGTTAGCTGGAGATCCTGACTGCACCCAGTAACTGTTGATAAGCTATTGCATGACTAAAGCAGGCTTCCCAGTTCCCACCAATCAATACAGTTACAGGCTTGTGCCTTTTTATAATATTTTTGTGATTATAATGTTTCATTAATACAGATTTAACTAAACCCATCAAGTTGATGGTAATTGTGTTTCCTCGATTAAAATGATTATTTGCAAAGGAAAATGAGTGCAAGGTGAGAGAACACAAACAAAAATGCTGCCAATGTCACACAAACAACCAGGACACACACAGACACACACTGGTGATGTTCTGCTCCCACTCTTTGTGGAGAAGTATTTTTACTCCATCCTGAGGGCAGCACTGAACTTAATGGGAAGCGAAGGCTTGTCTACTATGGTTAGCGTGTGTATTTGTGTGAGTGTGTGTGTGTGTGTGTGTGTGTGTGTGTGTGTGTGTGTGTCCTGGTTGTTTACCATGTCCTGGGCCTCTCACTCTGCTCCTCGCACCCTCCAGCTCTGAGAACATGGACTCATCTCTGCGACGATGAATGCGACATGCTGCACTCTGATTGGCTGGACGTGAGCTGAGGCCTGCCTGCTCATCCAATCTGTGACCAGACTGTGTGTGCGAGGGGTGAGCATCACTTATACAGAGCACACGCATCACAGTGACGCAAAAATATCAGTATTTTTCCACATTTTTCTCTCACCCATGATTCAAGTGAGTATTTTCAAACCATAAATGGAGTTCACTGAGACGTCATCGCAAATCCATCGATTCCTTTAATCTTCCGGCTGTCAAACAAGTTGCGTGGATTCATATTAACACTTACAAAGTACAGCAACTCCAGAAGTGTGCAGTTGTGTGTTTGTTGGATTTCCTTGAGATTTCAGCTTGTCCACTAACCCCCAGGGTTTCCGCCCTGTCAGCAGGTTTCCCCTTATCAAGGCCTCTGAAGAGCTGAATGTTCCTCTGTGATGGAAAATTCTCTTGAAATGGTCAAATTGGAGAAACTGTGAGAAACTCGGATGGAAGCTTAACTCTGCCGTGACCTTAATGCTCGACCTTAACCCTCAGCTGATGACTTCTAAGAACTGCAGACTCTTTTGAAGAGGAGCAGGCTGGTGGCCGTGACGTCAGCAGTTTGAGTCCTGTGGAAAGCGACAGGAACACCCGTCCTCAGAATCTCTGCTGAGGTGCACATCAGCAAGGTGTGTGGAAATGTGAATTATTTTTCCTGATGTGAGTCGGAGGACCACTCAATTGCGAGTGATTAACTGGTTGCAGAATCATCAGCGGGCAACAAATGATGTGATAAACTGTGGGGAACAGGCTGTTATGTTCCTGCACAAAGCAACAGTTATATTTATTGCATTTCTCAAACATTCATTCTTTTTATGGCTGTTTCTCTCAGAGCGTCACCGTGCGGAGCGGGACATCTGATGATACTGTCCTCCCCTTTAACTTATAATCCTAAAGATTCCAGACCTGTTTAATTTGGTGACTCTTGTTTAACCTGTGTCAGTGTTGGTGTTGGATCTTATACAGCAAACACTCCATTGTCAGAAACACAACAGAATGGCAGCTGCAGGGTGTGGCGCAGAACAACCAGACAAATGATGTTGAAATGTGAGTCGGCCAACAGCTTGAGACCAGGATGGGAATAGTAGACCACTAATAATGACAACTACAGACCTATTATCTAGTATAAATAGGCTTCATTGAATAGATACTACACAGAAAATACCAACCACTAATAGAATCACATAATGGGATGAGAGTTCTGAAACCTACAGCACACTAAGTTCGTCTTTTCATATTCTTAGTTTATAGTGAAGGAATGAGCTGTTGATGTCATTTTACAAGAATCTCCAACTGGTTAATTCAACTCTTTTTGTGGAATTAATCAAACCATGCCCAAATTTTGCTAAAAAAGGCAAACATCTTTTAATTATTTTTTTACCTTAATATCCCAAATGATTTTTAAATCATTCAGTGTCATGCTCTTTTCTCAATAGCCCCCCCATCCAAAAGTTATAGTTCTGCACACGTTGGTGGTTCCAACTAATTATGACGTTTTTTCCTTGTTAAAGGGTAATGACTAGTTTAGAAAACACCTAGAAATTATAATTGAAAACATTTGATTTTCTCGGAGCACCGAGCTGAATGCTGAGCAGTCGAAAAAGCCTCAAGCCACCAGAGACATTTTAAAATACTCTTTGGATCGACTGGCTGAAGCAGACTAATAACACACAAGAAACTCACAATAAACCACACACGCAGAACACAGACTATGACTGATTAAATTTGTTTTATATATTTAATATAACACAACTACTCTTTTAAAGACTGTACATTTTTGTAGAAACAGCTGCGAGGGAATATGTGAATATTTTGCCTTTTCGTTTGATTGTTTTAAGAGAAAAGTCAAAAGCAGACGTTAGGTTTCACAATGACTCGATGTGTCTCGAATGAAATCAAATGTCAAAACTGCAGTTAATGCCGCCGTGTCTGCAACAAGCAAAACATTTTGCAGGTTTTCTTTCTCTCAAATACAACACCAACATCACCCTCCAAAGACAGACTGTGCAATTGGTGCAATCAATGATTTCATTTATGTGTGAGATAGTTGATCTGAATCTTTCCATATATATGTAAATCAAAGAAGATCAGAGGAGGCGGTCCAAAGTAATCTCATGTGCAGAAGGCCCATAATTCCTTGCGGCCCCCTAGTATAAATGTATAGTAATCTCCAACAGTCCTTTGCTCTGTTTAAATCTGTATTTAGAGCCATTAACCCGACGTATGTTCCCTCCTCTCTCACACTCCTTCACTCTGCTTCCTAATAGCTCGGATTAGGACCCTGCTTTAATAGACTCATCCATCTCCACTGTTTATTCACCACTTTCCCTCTCACACACACTTTCTCTCCATTTCCTTCTCCGTCCATCCCTCTCCCTGCTCATGGGCAATTACACAAACAAATGCCGTTTGTTTTCCAGACGGCAAATGAATGGATTTATCCGACCATTACGTTTTTAGTTTAAGGTCAGTTGTTGTATTATATTATCGCTGAGAAAAGGTGAAGTCCCACTGTCACTCTTTCAATTTGCACAATACATTAGCCATGCAGATTTATGTTAATTCCTGCCACAGAGTTTGGCCTCTGATTGGCTGCAGCCTGACGCCCCAGCAAAGAAGACTCCGAGCTTAAATCCGCTATTTGCATAGCTCGACTGAAAGCGAGCGGGGGGGTGGAGGAGAACAGCTTTTTGTCAGATGACGTCTCCGGGTCCTCAGTCGTCAGACATACGTAACTCACCCACGCACGTTTCAGACAGGAACGTGTATGGGCGACACAAGCTATGAGGCTTTGCCGTGGATTTATGAAGGGCAAGCCAAGGACAACCTGAAACATTTTATACATCTAAAAGATGTTCCCGAAGTCTAAAATGGTCCCTCAAATGAAATCTAAAACTACAGGCAATATCACTTAAGTCCCCAAAAAGGCTAAAGTACAGCTCTGTACACTTTTCTATGTTAGAGCCAATCAAAACCCTTCAAAGTAAAAGACATGAGTTTGGAAGAGGTGTTTCCTAAAATCAGATCACAGGAGGTTACTTTAGGAATACAGCTCCTCAATCATGTGGCTGGCTAGATGCAGCAGTGTGTGTGTGTGTGTGTGTGTGTGTGTATGTGTGTGTGTGTTTGTGTCTACATGGTGTTTATTGATTAACATCCATTCCCCTAAATCTGTAAAACAGAGCAGCTCTGAGGTAACCTGGATCCCTCACACTGGCACACGCATGCACACAAACACACACACATTTGGGTTTGAAGAACGTCAGACTGACCTAACATTACTGGCAATGACGGGGGCGTCGCTCACGTTCACGCACACGTCAACTTGCGACTGTCACCCACACATTGTTTCCCCGCCTCCTCCTCCCCCACCGCGACCCCTCACTCTCCTTCCGTCGTGTTTCCTTTTGCTTGATTCCCTGAGGGAAAAAAAAAATTCCTCTTATCAGCCCCAACCAGAAGCAGCAGCGTGTGTGTGTGTGTGTGTGTGAGGATAATCCTTTGCCTCGCTTTTTATTGGCTCGGCACTATAACCCATCTCTGGTAAAGCTGATGACTTGGGGTTTATTTAGGGAATAGAAGAGTTTAACATTTTAAAGGTTGTGTCTTTTAAATGGCACATCAGTAATTACAACACGATGCATCTGAGAGTGGCATTTCAGAAAATTCATTACAAACCGCTAACTTATCAATCAGATTGTATTTGCATCCGCTGACCGCTTTAGAGCATATGTGTGTGTTTGTGTGTGTGTGTGTGTGTGTGTGTGTGTGTGTGTGTGTGTGTGTGTGTGTGTGCATTGTATTCACATACAATGACTCATTGAGCTTGTCTAAGTACATTAGTGTCAGTTCAGCTCATTCTGTTCTTACCCTCCCACTCCTTCAGAGAATCTGCTTTCCTCATCCATACTTGTGATAACCCCATGCTGAGTGTGTGAGTGTTTGTGTATTTGTGTGGGTGTTTGTGTGTGTGTTCCCTTTAAGCAAAGATCTCAGTCCACCCGCAGGTGAAAATGAAAGCACTTCATTATGGGATGATATCACATGATCAGCCATCACTGTCACAAACATCCAACGCTGGCATCCATTGGTTGCGGATTCAGAGGCAGGTTTGTGATTCACGCCGCCCCTCAGCTCCTCAGTCATGATCACATGACGACTGCGTGTGCGTGTGTGTCTCTGTGCAGACCTATTGCCAAAATTGAGAAAAACGAAAAAAACTCTCCCCACTGTAGTTGCCATAGTAACCAGTCGTTCACCGCATCTGGCAAATTATAGGGTTGTACTGGAGGGCGAGAGGGTGTGTGTGTGTGTGTACGTGAGAGTGTGAAGGGTGTGTGTGTGTGTGTGTGATTGTAAGAGAGTGTGAACATCTCCTGCATACAAAAACTGATGTTCAGGTGAAAATGAAAAGGACAAAATGGACGGTCAATTATTATTTTTGCAGCCAATCAATATCAGATAAGAAACACTCTCTCACACACACACACACACACACACACACACACACACACACACACACACACACACAGTCTGGGTCATTATTACCAGTCATTGTCCTCTGACACTCAGCATGTTGAGATGCTGGCGTCCCAGAGTGCATCTCTCTATATTGATGTTCTGTGACTTTACTGTTGCCGAGTGAATGGACACAAAGACAGAAAGACGTACAGAGGGCTTCTCCAGTGACCTTGCAACAACCTTTCGTCTTCATCACTGATGAAGGGTGTACAGGTATGAAGAGAGAGAGCAGAGTCTTTATGAGATTATATGATTCCAATCCAGTGATGTTACAAACACTCTCCTCTCTGTTCTTATGTATAAACATTGTTATAAAAGGTCAAAAAGAAAACAATTGTTTCCTGCCATTTTATATATATATATATGTGTGTGAGTGTGTCTATTACATGGGTAAAACCCATGTGATATGGAATGTGAATCTTGTCAATTGGTCCATTATTTGAATAGAAATATTGATTAATGCAGCTGTACTTACAACAATTTGTTTATTCTGTTTCAAAGAAATGCAATTCAATGTAAGAAAAACTAGAAGGGCACATACCTCCAGCAAGACCACTTTATCACCAAACTGCATATTGAGATCAGATATGATACCATGCACACTGAAATGCTCACTTTAAATGCAGGTAAAGTATCCATTCTCTGATAAAGATAGAATCAGAGAATCTATAGAAACTGAATAAAGGCACTCCGCCCCCCCCATACAAATATTTATTTGGATTCACAAATTCTAGAAGATTGTCAACAGATCAACACCAAAATACCCGGTTTATAGATATTAATACGGGGGGGGGGGGGGGGGGGGGGGGTTCCCTGACCTATCTCACATCCTTCCACCGAGTTTCATGATAATCCATCTTGTCGTTTTTACATAATCCAGCAAATGCTGTTGAAAACATAACCTCCTTTGCAGAGGTAATAAAAGAGACACTCACATCCACATAATGACGGATGGTGTGAGACATTAATGGGCTATTCACACAGGGACCAGCCGGAGCTCCTTTCCATTGTGACCAAATTGAGCTCTGGCTTTTTATCCCTGGACCACCCCCCACTGAGCTTGACAGTTTCAACATGTGCCACAGCTACACTACAGGGAAGCTGAGGCTGGTTCGACATGCAAATATCCTCTGCTGTAGTGCAAGCAACAGCAAATCATGATTGTATTGTGTACTTCATTCAAAGCAGAACATATACTCTCTGGCTCTATCTGTAGTCATAGTTTCAGCAGAAGGACCTTTTTACCTCCAACAAATAGGTGATGTTTACGTCTGTTTATTTGTTTAAATTCTGACAATTCTAGTCAGAATGTGAGTCTGAGACCGCTCCATTGGGCTGTGATTATGGGGCGTGTTTCAACTGACCAGGAAGTAAAATTCTTCTTCGCTCAATTGGATAGACCTACAACCAATCAGAGCAACATAGTATGTGACGTATGTAAAGCAACGCATTGTGAGTTATTTACTAACGCGGGGTTCACACCGGATGCTTCAGCGCAGCGCCAAGCCTTAAATAACAGCTGGCTCCCATCCACTCCCATGTTAAAACTTTGTGCCGGTCACACCGGAGGCTGAAGCACCGCGAGGCAGCCTTGGCGCAGCGCGGTGCTTCAGCCTCCGGTGTGACCGGCACAAAGCCGTGCAGCGATCTACTGGATCAACGGGTGATATTATTAGCGCTGCCCGGCGGTTCAGCGTCGCTTCAGTGTCCGTTGTGAACAGCCAAGCGCCGGGGCGATAGGGATTAGCGCGGTGCTTTGGCATCGCCTCCACGTTCTGTGTTCCTCTTTCAAAATGAATGCGCTGTCGATGTCTTCTAAAACAGACTCAATGGCAGCATCTACACATCTCAGCTCGCCAGCGGCAGGCATGTTTGTTGAAAACGAATTCAACCCAAGGGCACTGTGATGACGTGGTTGATTACGTTACCGTTGATCATCTGTCAATCATCGTATAAAGCCCGCCCTGACAATCTGATTGGCCCGGTCGGGCCATCATTTTTCCTCAACGGAGCGACTCCAGACCGAACTGCCCGACCTAAAATGTTGTGGGCGGGGCTAAGTTCGTCTGGCATCCAGGCTAACGCGCTCTACTTAGAGTGTCTCAAATTCATCATCGACTGATTTCACTTTTACTTCAAGGAGACATGAAAAACTGTTGGACATTTTCTGTAAACTACTTGACCTATATTCTCTTTTCTCTTTCGACTTATAAATCGATCTAATTGATATAGGATCATCTCCATTTGGAATCTTCTATATTCAAATAACAAGCATCCTTTTTCTAAAGAATACACATTCTTTAGAAATGGGATTGTTGAAATGGGATGAGAGCATCACAAAAAACACCGGTTACATGAGGTGCAGGGGAGCAGGCCCAGTGTGGCTCTAAGCATTGCTCCATAAATCACTTGAGTAAATGATCTGTGTGTAAGCTTTAACCGTACCCCATTACAGAGTCATGTATGGCTGTCAGCATGCTGTTTATTGGAAACCCTATAAAGTATTTGTAAAAACTCGTACTGCGTGAGTCAAGTCTTCCTTTTCCACTGACAGCATCAAGAAGTGAGGCCGACTTTGACGTCTTTATTTTTACTGTTCTTTCTATTAACTGAGGGAAGGCAGAGAAATTGGGAGCTGTCTGGAGGTGGAGAAGGAAAAGGGAAAAGGGAGGAGAGACATGAGAAGTAATGGAAGATGCGAGATGGACAGCAGATAGAGGGAAGATGGAAAAGAGGAGGAAAACAGAGGGAGAGGAAGGTGGATGATGGATGGATGGATGTGTGTTTGTGCGAGAGAGGATAGAGGGAGAGCGAGGTGTGTGAGGGCGCCATTAAAGCCGTGTACTATAAATCTCTGACAGTGCGTGTGTGTGTAGATAACAGAGGGATGTCTCTCTCCATTCTGGCTCTGTCAGAATGATGTATGCAGCCCTTTCTTCCTCCCTGCGAAATATTAAAAGGAGGCCGCGTGTGTGTGTGTGATCTCCAGCAGCATGTGGCCGACATGTTTGGTAATTCCTCACCTCTTATCTGTGCTCGCATGAGGTATTGGAGGTGGGAGACTTGTGGCTGCCTGGGAAAAGAGGTAAAACGACCCACAAACAAACACACACACTCACATACACGGTGACCAGAAACCCAAAATGAAGGAGTCAAGAATCGAGGCAACAGCTGACGGTGACAGCTCTGTTGATGGAGGGCTTCGTGTTTGACAGGTGTGACTGATCACATAATGGCGAGCACATTTCAGCGCTCATTTTTTTTATGGCACCTTGTGTTATGGTATCATAATCATGCCAGTGCCCCGAAGCGCCTGAAGAATAAATCTCGATTTACCCACCTACCACCACCCACCACCAGATGATTTCTGTATCCTTCACGCTGTTTCAAATGGTCGCGCAGGCTGTCACTCAAATTCCCTCATCGTTCAAATACAGCTCAGACAGGGCGAGGAAGAGGCGGATTGGAGGAGAGGAAGAGAGAGGAGGGAGAACGTGTTTCCTCAGGTGAAACCTTCCCATCTGCCCTGTTGACCCTATTGGGACTGGTGAGTCGTGACCTGCTGAGGACAACTGTAAACATGTTGAAACACTGACTTTTATTTTTCAAATCCTAAGGAGTTCCCTTTTAAAGCTGCACTAACTAATATTTTCATATAAACAATAGTTGAGTTGAGCGGTTTGGACCAGGAAAGGGTCCACTCATAAAAACCTTTTAGCCTCTTGTAGCTCACTGGTTTGGTTTTATGGCTCTCATCAAACCAGCCACAGGAGGCAGGTGGTTTTAGCAAAGCTGACTTTACCTGAATGGCATAAAATGGTCGACTGACAAAGTTAGAAACTAGTTATTGAACATATGGAGTATAACCCTAACCCTAACAGCTCTGATCTCTCAAGCATGTGTTAGTGGAGACCAAAAACAAAGTCAAAGGAGAGAGATAATTTCGCGGCCAGAAATAAGGCAGCGAATGGAAGTTAATGATCGGTGCCTACTGGGTGTGTACTATTTGTACTGTACAGTTTGTACTGTACTGTTTGCTTATGAACTAACCCTAAAACTTTTGATATGAACGTTAAAGCTGTTTACAGCTTGCTGTGATGGCCCTAAATGGACAAAGTACAAAGGGAAACATTTACTTCACGCAGCTTAAGAAAATAAATTTGAAAATAGAAACGGATACATTTAATTTAATCAGGAGGAAAAATGTGGATATGTAAGATGTAATAAGAGTAAACATATCAAATCTGATTTAATACATCTGTCAGGAGGTTTGTTTGTTGTTTTTTTTTGTTTGGAAGCAAGATTACGCAAAAAATATTTGACGGATGAGCATGAACCTTGTTGGAGGGATGCAGTATGGGTCTGGGTAGAACCAAATAACTGCATATCCAGGATTTTCTCTTTTCAATTTCCTTAACATAGCCAGATAGCGTGAGACATTTTTTAAGGGACGGATATTTATGAGTTTGTGCAGCACATGCTAGTGAGGGCTATTGTTTGGGTATGATTTATACTTTTGATTGACAGTGCTGTCATTATTTCAACACAAACAAACAAGCCATCAGTAGTCCACTGTTGCACCCTAGTTTTAGTCTAGGAGTAAGGGAAGCAACCCGATGGAATCTGGCATGCCTTTTATTGTGATAGTGCTAGTGAACAGTGAACAAAAGTACTACACAAATCACAATCAAACAAAAGACAAGCCCTCTTCCGAAACCTTGGCCTTATTCCCCTGACTGACAGTTTCACACAAAAGATGAACTTGCTAAATAAACTAAACTATCCTTCATATAAATAACCAAAACATTCAGGCCACCACCCATACGTCCTAATGAACTAACAAAAGGACGCAAAGTGAAGTGTACAATTTAATAAAGAAAATGAAATACTAAACTATAGCCCACCAAGCAAACCATTATCAGAGAACATATGCCTCACAAGTTGACTCTGATTTTAATATCTCATCTATTATGTGTAATGGAAAATTCCACTGACCAGCGTCCAAGGTAGTGGAAATCCCCTGACTAGGTGTCTCACTGCTTTTGATACTGTCTACATGACAGGATGGAACCCTTATTTGGTGATGTTTTTCTTCAAACTGGTACCAGGGACGGAAGGACACAGCAGATGAGACATAGTTGATGATCTAATGTCTTTGATGTCTTTGATGTCTTCTTTTTTTCATATCATCTCTTATGTAACGTCTTTTTGTATAAGTTCTGGCTTTTGTGAACTTGCATTCAGTTGTTCCATTTCGAGCACCCGTGCTTGTTAACTCTGCAGAGCTTATTATTATAAAGACTCAAAAGCAACTCTGGTCTGAGAATTTCATTATTTCAAATCTCAAGATGAATTTCCATCACATATGAATCAGTAACGTCACACACCCTTAAGATCACTCCTTGCTGACCTGCGGGGCTCTAACTGTTCGGCCTGCTGCAGTAATGACTCAGTGTATACTCAGTGCACAGTGACATGAGTGCTGGGTGTGTTTACAGGTGCGCCAGAGTACACAAATACTCTCCCAATGTGAAGTAACCACTATGGTTCCAATTATGAGAGGATGTTCATGGACTCCGCCACCTTTAGTGAGAAACTAAGGGGGCATGTGCCTGAGGAATAGAGTCATAGAGCCGGAGTGTGAGACAGAGAGAAGGAATACCCGGTTTAAGGTGTTCTCTTTTTTCCATAAAGGTCATAAAGCCGCCTTATGGACCTGGTTTATGGTGCATTCTATCCTCCCCTGTCACTTTTATCTTTTCACTGCTCGTTTACCCTTTAGTCAAATTTAACCACATTTTAATTGCTCCCTTGCACTCTTAAATGATATGAATATGTACATGTATGTGTTGTTTAATAGTTAATAGATTTTTTATGATTATTCTTAAAGCTGCAGGAGTTTTTGAAATTCCCAGCACAAACAGTTTTGTTTTTTAAATCTGACGGCCTCGTGTGGGACAGGTTTCATGCAATGCATTCACCATCACATATGAAATGATAATTTTTACATTCTAATAACAAGACTCCATGTATTTTTTTGACTCTTTTCTCCTCTCTGGGCTCCCTCCCAAGCTGATTCTTTGATCAAATGAGCCCATATTGAGGGTTCATTGACTGCACTCATTACACGCTTGTTCATGGAAATAGCTTCCTCTCTGGATGGACGGCCGGCGGAAACGACAGAGGCAGAAAATGAGGCGAGGAAAACACCGGATAGGCGAAAGCGAGAGAGGCAGCTGGATTGAACGGAAGGAAGAAGAGTGGAATGAAAAAAACAACAACCCTGAAATGGGCGATGAGTCGGTGAGAGACAGAGATGGAGTGAGGAAAGAAAATGAAGAAATACAGAGTTGATGAGTGAGGAAGTGATGAATGGGCTGAAAGTGAGACAGATGGGCCGGCTCATCAGTGAGCTGTGTGGCAGAAAAATGGAGAGAGTGAGTAGAGTGCCTACGAAGCCAAAGATGATGATGATGACAGAGAGAAAGACACACACACACACACACACACACACACACACACACACACACACACACACACACACACACATGCTTAATAAAAGTGCCCAGAGGCCGGAGTCATCCTCCTTAATAGATTTCACATTAAGATTAAAGCGTGTGTAATGATTTAAATATTAACAGCAAAACCCCTTGGCTCATGTCATGAAGACACAAACTAGAGAAAGATTTAATAGATCAAATACAATAAGCCAATGTCACTGCATTTTTATTCACATGTCTGCCCACACAATTAATTTGGGAAGTAAAATGATGGAGGTAAAGAAGACAGAGAGGTTAAGACCATTTCCTTTATGCTTAAATGGAGGAAACAAAGAGATAAATGTGAAAGAAATGCGAGTGTGTGATCTGGGAGAGGTCATCTGACTGTCTGTGGGGGTTTTCAAAGTATAGCTGCAGTCAGTGGTCGGTGTTGGGGAAATGCTAGTTGGATTACCAGCATCATGATTTCCTCATAGCCTAGAAGAAATATAATGGTTTGTTTTTGTTTGTTCATGATAAGTTACCTGGAAATCTATTCAAATGGATGTTTTTATCATGGATCAGCAGCAGCATGCTTGTGGCAATTACATCTATATTACCAAACATGCAGACACGTGCATTTACAAATGCTTATATTGAATTCTTTTGCATCTAATTCATTATCTACTCACACTTATTCTTCCCTCATTATGATATTTTATCCCAAATAGTTCATAGAGTTTGATGAGAAGATCCAAACTCATGTCTGTGTAGTAAATTTGAAGCCACAGGTTGACGAGGGTTAGTTAAGCTTGATACAAAGGTTGGAACAGGGGGAAACCAGCTTTGTTCTGTCCAAAGATAACAACAACACAGCTTCAGACTAAACTTGTCAGCTTTATACTGCTCGAACAAAAGGGCCATCACAAGTTAATTAAGGTGTTTTCAGACATGAAGTCTGGGAAATGTTTGGAAAATTCTGCCATTCTCCAGACTTTACCTCTCACATATGAAGAAGCTAACAGGAGATTTGTGCTGATGATGCAGCCTATGAATTCCACTACGAAAATCACGCATTTTTACTCACATCTCATCAGCACAAGCTTTGCCCTCATCGCCAAGTATTTCCATTGATGATTTGTTTGGCCAATTTTTTTCATAATGAGATATTTGTTATCTTTACGTTTCTTTTCGGTTTTACATCCGTCACATGTTAGACACATCATCAAACAAATATCGTCCGGAGCAACTGACTGGACATTTATGTTCAAATCTCTCTGGGAAATTTCTGGAAGTGCATGTCTGAAGCATTAGTGAGATTTACCGTAGGTTACCTTTGAACAGAGCCAGGCGGTTTCCACTCCCATTACTGAGCTTAGCTAATCACCTAGCTATTACCATAGAAACACAATAGTTGTCACTTTTCTTCAACTCTTAACAAAGAAAAAAGCTGTTGCATTGTTTCTAAAAGATGGGTTACATTAAACACGTTTGTTAATGGCATAAAAAAGGGGAATGTTATATAATTGGTTTTGTAACTATTTCTCATGTTATTTCTCTTTTACGGGTTTGTCTGGTTTTCCTGCATTGTAATATGCTGTCATGGTTGGTTGAAACAACAACATAGGCCACTACATGCTGACCCAAGGGGAACATCCCAGCCTTCGCTTTGAAAAAGATGCGGAGTTTCCTAATAGATTCAATGAAAACATCATGGAATATCAATAGGAATGACACTTTCTGTTAATGAAATAGAATTCATTCAGTGTTCTCTCAATCTGTATTTGAAACAGTTCATACCGGAGCAGCGTGTGCTCTTCTCTTTTCGTCTTTGTTTTGATTTGTGACTCACAGTTACATCACACACACACACACACACACACTAATTAGCCCTACTTGGCCCCTCAGAATGGAAAAGTTAAATTTTGTCCAGCAAATAAATCGATACTTTTAACACCCCATTCTCACACCTCCACTGTCCCGTTACATGGCCTGTTGGTGACATCATCGCCCAGCGTTCGTCTCCCCCCCTCTACCTCTCTCTTTCTGTTATACAAGACACACACACACGCTCGTGCACACACAAACACACAGAGCCATAATGGAGCAATTATCCTCTCCAGCTCCGATCTGCTCCTCTGATTGTAATTTGCATTTATTATTAGCCTTCAGCCTGCCAGAGGCTGTGAGGCGTGAGGATGGAGCGTCATACACCACATCACACTGATAGACCTGCACAGATGCTTCATAAACATGTGTGCCCGAGGACACATCACCATGAGCCCCATATACATACGAGCCCACAAACGTGCACCTCAATACCGTTTCATTATGACAGCGTGATGTTGCTTCATTTTGTTATTGCTGATCCTTGTTAATGATGGTACAACGGGGACAGTATGTTCCGTGGTTCTCTACTGTGGTAATACATAGCTCACATTATGCATGGTGATGTCCTGTGATATGCACGTTGTCCCTTTTTCTCAAGATGGCCTCCGGGCTCATCATATAGAAATTTGTAAGAAGTGTATAGGCTGACAAGGCACATACAGTACATACAACCCACCAGCACCCGGAAAGAGTTGCATGTTTTAGGTGTTCATGCACGCACACACTCACACACACACACACACGCTCATTCTTGCACACAAAGCGAATGGATCAGTGAAGTGTGAAATGCCTCTGCTATCATGTCGTCTGTGTGGAATATATTTTCCCATCAACCTTCTATGACAGGTGCGCCTGCATGTGCCTGATGGGCTGCTGCTGCTGCTGCTGTGTGTGTGTGTGTGTGTGTGTGTGTGTGTGTGAGTGTGTGTGTGTGTGTGTGTGTGTGTGTGTGTGTTTGCGTGTGTGTGTGTGTGTGTGTGTGTGTGTGGCCCTCTCCGGCTGTCTGTTGTTTGGCTCAGTGTTGGGAGGACAAAACAAAGACAGAGTGTCAGAGCAGTGTGTAGCTCACGTTCCACCTTGCTCTTCGACATTTGATATGAAGACACTCCATTGCTAGATTACAGATATACATTTTTAATATTAATGAACTCAGGATGGATTTTTTGTTTTTAATAATATTCTCCTGAGCTTCTCCTTAAAGTTTTGGGTCCTATACGAACACAAGATTTATACCAACACAATGGAAGAAGATGAAACTATTTCTATTTTTTGTTGGGTGTGTGCTCTCATTGGTTTGTAGAGTGTGGGGTTTAGTGATGTCACATTTTTGTAACAAAGGTCATCAACCTACAAAGACAGTTGCTGGATTGTTTGTTAAAGTTGCAAATCAAATATGATCAACCAACCTCCACACAGTCCTGATGAAGAAAAACCTGGTTTTAGTTCTTGTCTCTTAAACTTTTTATTAACAATACTAACTTGGTTTTCACATACAACTTAATGTTGCTTATTAAGCCACTACTTTATCAATGCTACACATTCAAATTAAACATTAAGATGATCAAACACACAACACATTGACACACAATGGCCGACCCCTACACCCTATTCCTCTAAAAGCACTCAATTGGAAAACCTTCTCTTTTTTTTGACCTTTTTATCGAAACTTCTGACAAATACTCAAACCCAGGACTCCATGTTCAAAAAATACTATGTACGATTTGTACATTGTTTTTATACAGTTTTAATTGGTCGAACGCAGTTGATGACTTTGTTAAATCTTTGTTACAATTTAAATAAAATGTGGGTTGAAAGGATGTCTGGCTGCAGTGAATGAACTCATGTAGTGCTGAATGGGAGGAAAAATATCATGCACAGACTGAAGGTTGCTGTTATCTTTCAAAAGCATTAAAGCCCAAACTTCGTGTTTTTAGTTCTGTTTTAATACCTTAATTGTGGCTTGGATGTTTGTCGGACCAATATGAGTGATGCACCTGTCCCGTGCAAGATATTAATGCAAAACAACATAGAAAAGATTGAGATGAATTACAACTAATGGAGGCAAAATATTCACAACAAATTTCCAGACTCAAGGGGTTGATGACATCTAGGCGTGTGTGTATTCTGGAGAATATGTTCCATTTGTTTTGGTTTGTAAATGCAGGAATGTACCTTAATGACATATTAATATTAATACTGAAGGCTCCTAACATTATACACTAAATGGGGACATATGCAAAATGCATGATGTTAAACAGGAAAACCCAATTTGTGTATATGACAAGTTCATAAGCTCAAGTATTTTGCACCTAATAAATCATCACTATTTCTTCTGCTGGTGCAGTGAAAAGTCAAAGTTTTCTCCAGATAAGATGGATGGCCTCTTCTCCACTTTGACACTCTTCAAAACTCAGTTTAAATGCACACATGCGCACTCACTTAAAAAAACATGCATACGGTTCAGCGGCACGTTGGCGTGCATGAGAGGAGGGTTCTCGAGGGAGCGCTCAGTCCGAGTAACTTCACTGCACCGCCTAATTGACGTGTGTTTCTGTGTGTGTGTGAGAGAGAGAGAGGGAGAGGGAGAGAGAGAGAGAGAGATAGAAAGAGAGCAGGGGGTGAGGGATGTGACACACCGAACTAACCTCACCTTTCTCTAACCAGTGCTTCAGACTGTGGCAGAAAATGAGCGAGCCTGTCAGTCAAGTTCCAATTTAGCCCCTGAGTCTCTGGCCTGTCAGTCCACTCGACAGATTGTATCTTCCTGAGGTTTGAAGACAACCGTGAGACAATGTAGTCAAATGCTGAAGAGTCATGAACCTATTAACTGCACACATACACACAATCCTCACGTCATCTCAAACACAGATTCAAGTCTGAGGGCAGCTCTTTTGGTGTGTGCACAGCTAATGTAGTAATTACAGCTACTTATTAGATAAAATATGGCTGACATGGTGATTGGACAGGAAAAGGAAGGCTAGGTGTAAGAGGGGCCTGGGAAAGATATACCTTCAAATACTCTTTATTTGCAGCTTAAATACAGTCAACAACTTTTGGCGCATATTAAGACTGCTTCATTTCCTGGATGGAGTAGCCCAAAACACTCTGCACTGCTGCTGCCAACTGAAGAGGAAGGAGAGAGCAAAATATATGTGGCAATGTTTAAGGGGGACATATGAAAATTGCACTTTTGCGGTGCTTCTACACGTTAATTTGGGTATCTGACATGTCTACGGTCCCAATACAACTCCCGCGATTTGTTGTGGTTCCTCTATTTCAGAAACGATACGCTAGAGTGCGTCAAATGGGATTACGACCGAAATAAACGTCATAGTCACACCATGCCCATGTAGGGAGTCTCGCTACATGGCCTTGGACGAGCTCGCGAGCTAACGCTAGCCGGGCTCCACAGGCCCGGTTAGCTCACGATCTAACGCTAGCCGGGGAGGCCCTAGGGGGCTAGGCCGGCTCCCCGGCTAGCGTTAACTGGAGCCCGGCTAGCGTTAGGTCGCCCGTCAGACATTTAAGTGGCCGCATAAACAAGGGACCCCTGGGACACCTCTAAACGTTGTCTCAACAGTGTGGAAGGATGCTGCTGCATCGCCAGCTCAAGCTCCCATTGCTCCCACTGCGGGGCTGCGCTGGGGAGCTGGGGCTCTCGCAACCAGGCTCACCGGGGGTGAGGGGGCTTGAGGGGGGCGGGGCACTCAAAACAGGTCAGTCTGAGGAGGGCTGTTTTAGACAGGGTAAAAAGGGTGTTGTTCTAAATGATCCTTGTGGTATTTTGACCAAAATATGTTACAGACATTTCATTAAGACCCCAAGGAACCATATAAACTGTGGTCAAATGGGTATAATATGTCCTCTTTAAAATGCATACTAAAACATTATACAGGCCAATCAAAGGTTTAAGAATCGGAAACAAATTATTACATTTGCCCTCTAAAGGTCACCAGACAAGTTTAGATTGTTTCTGACCTAGTTCCTTTTGTCATCATTTGGTTTGAGTACAAAGTAGCTGCCAAAGGGAACAGTATATTATTATTATTATATCATTATTAATAGTATTATTAACATTAACACTTAAATTAATATTCATATTCATATAAAAGAGGAAATATATTTCAATTTTCATACAATCTTTGTGGTTTTATTCCTTTAACTTTAAAGATTATACGTAAGACTTAAATTCATGATAGTGATATAAGGACTTAGAATCACATCATAACAGACTTCATCATTTTGCATTCAGACCAAATGCTATAGTATCTCATCCAATTGTGAATACCAAGCCAAATGTATGTATTACACTACACGATGCTACATAATGTTTTTATGGGGGTAAAGATCCTGCAGTCCGTGAAGGCAGCAGGAATTTCGCTGCCATGGTGACGCTGGAGCGCTTTCTCGCTGTGTTGACGTGTGTTAGCCGTTAGCTTTAGCGGTTAGCTAACTGCAGACAGGACCAGGAGACGTCAGCTAACATCGCAAGAAATTGAAAATACAAGGGTTACAGGCTGCAAATTACTTTATGTTCTTCCATGAGCAGGTGAGTCGTGTTACTTAAATTCAGTTTGATGTACTTCAGAGATATGGCCTATTTCCTTAAGTGTTGACACTATTCTATTAGCTAGATACATGGAGCAAAGTATTGCATTTTATACTACAGAACTACATTTATTTGACAGCTTTACAGAAGTTGCTGGTTAATTCTCAGTCTCTCAATTTATTTTAATTGATCATATCTCTGTAACGTCAGATTAATCTACCCTGCAGTAATTGAATTCATTAAAAAATGAAGCCCATCTTGCAACAATAGTGAAGCTTGCACATTAATGCATCAATAAGTACTACTCGTGTTTCTGTACTATTATTTTGGTGCTAATACTTTATCATAACATACTTTAACTTGAGTAAATATAGTTTTTCCATGATGTGATGTCTTGAAAGATCTGAATACCTCAACTGGTCACCACTGTTGTTTAAGATAAGATAAGATAAGTCTTTATTACTTTATTTACTTTATTAGTCCCCCAATTGGGATATTTGCAATGTTACAGCAGTGGAAGACAGCACATAAGTAGCAGGCAGTGCTTGGGTGAAGGAATATAAAGAAATAGAAATATACAACAATATATATAAATATATAAATGTGATTTAACCGGTATATATAGTGTAAATAAATATATGAAGTGTCAGATTATGTAAAGTGAATGGATTGCACATAATGGTTTGTATTACACAGAATTGTTTCTACAAATTAGTCTATCACAGTGAATATTGCACAGTTGAGAAGTTAACATGAAAAAGGTAATGTGAAAAGGGACTTTATCGCTATAATACTTGAATGGCTGTATCCCCTCGCTTTTTGGACATTATGGGATAATAACATCAGAATATTCGCAGTATCACAGACAAACTCACAAGCAATATAATGCCTATAAAAATACCAGAGGTTTTATGATAATACTCGGATGCAATGAGGATGTGTTTAGTGTTTCTCTGCTTGAAATTCCGTTGCCAGGTTCTGAATGTTTGGGGAAATCCTCCACCAGTTCACAGCAACAGCTAAAGACTGTATAGAAATAGTGGCACTTTCAACACTGTGCTGGTTGTACTTCGGAATTTGCAGTTGTTGCACAAACTCACTGCTTTATTAATATTGTAAGCTGTTTATTTTGATTATTTATTTGATTGAAAGTCGCCACCTTGATGTAGCCATCAGTGGAAGTTGGCTCTGCACACACTGAGACCCACAAACATGATGATAAGAAGAAATTCCCTCAAATGCCAATGCGTGCACTGAACATCACACCCAGATTCATGTCTATTTTAATGGATTAGACCACATGCCTCCAGCAAGGCCCAAAAGTCCCCTCCAATTCAATTAAGCTGCACCACTTTTCACACACTCATAGACACCACTCCCCTTAATGTGCCTGATCCATGTAATCACTGGGAAATCTGTGAAAATGTAAAAAAGGAGGAGAAAGAAATCAGGAATAACAGATCCCTCAATATTTTTGAAATATGTTTGATGTAACTATTCTACCCTGCAGTATTTGAATAATTAAAGAAACCTGTTCTTGCAACGTTAGTGAAGCTCACACATAAATGCATAAATGAGTTCCTCCATGACCCATAACGCATCCTTCCACCAAGTTTCGTGTTGATTTTTGTATAATCCTTCTTGCAAACAAACCACATAACCTGATTGGCGGATGAATTATGATTCCAGTTGAATTCCATGTTCTGCTTCTGCTGATCATGAGCCTTTCATGAAAAGCTCCTAATCTTAATTTTAAATTATAGAGATAATGAGGAAAAGGACAGTCACTGATAAACCTTGGTAAGTAATTAGGAAAAAAACCAATGTTAAGAAATATACATTTCTGTCAAAACCTACAATGCTCATCTGGATGTTTTTTCGGCTTCCTTCAGGAGTCCTCCTTCCTGCATCCGGCCTCATTCAGGACAGGTGGGTACTCGGAGATAGATTCCACCATTAGGGAACTGACAGAAACACGTTTACCTTCACTAGGATTCTCTGCATTTTTCCTTCCTGCCAGGACACTGAAAAGACTGGATCCCCAAGTGAGGATGTGCTGCACACAGGAGGTATGAGAGGGACTCTCTAAGAGCAACGAACAATGAATCTAATCAGTACTCATTTGCATAATGTTCAACAATTTTAGAGGGAGAAATCTATTTCTGGAAAGACAGAGATGATAATTTCCTCCACCAAAAGCAGCCTCAGAACACCAGAACCATTGGAAATACTCTTTATTTTGAATGAGAAAAAAAAGGTCACTTTCATTGTCATTGCAGTTGATGTTTCTCAGTCTTTACCATTCACATGAACAAATATGCACATTTGTTCTCGCCAAATTTGTCAGAGGTAATTCTGGGAAATGTAGTAAGTCATAGACAAAGTCATTAGGCAGTAGAAACAGACTGAGGACAACAAGAAAATAAATTAACTTTATAACTTAGAGCTAATTTTTTACCTTTAATCACATCACCATTCTATTTTAGTTACATTTGCTCTTGGCCTGCATTACTGTTGTTTTATTATCCCGACATGTTCTTTGCTACCTGTGTTATTTTCCTTTATCAGTAAGTTTAATGTTGGTAGTAGCATCAGATATCCAGCCAGTTTCAGCTTTCTCTCCTCCAATGTGTTTAATATTAAATATTTATATCTGTTGTGCCAAATAGACAAATACAGTGTGTCTGTGGTTCTCTCTCTTCTCTCTTGCAGATTGTTTTTGGAAGGAATCTGTGAACATAACACCAAGGTTTGTACTCACCTCTCACACACAGAGGTTAATGAGACCAATGAAACATACACCCAATGTCCCGTTTTAAATCTTCAACATGATTTCAGGGTTGAAGAACGAGCCGTATCAGCAGCTGAAGAAGAAGAGCTGGAAATGAAAGACTGGAGGAACACACAGTCGTCGGGTCCAGGAGAAACAGGTCGGTTGTTGTAGAATTGCAAGGAAAGAAATGTAGCCAGTAAACAATGGTGACAATGATAATTAATGGTTGCCAGGAGGGAGGGCTCATACTCCTCCGCTTGTTGAACCTCTCCATACACATGAGGTGAAGGAGGAGGAAGGGCAGAGAGAGGGTGAGGAGGCTCAGGATGAAGATCTCGCAGCGCCCTTGGAGCTGAAATTAAAGGTAAAGACAGTGTTGATCAGCGATTACAAGTTGAGAGGTTGGCTCGAACTTAAATGCTTGGTTTCAGGTGTTCTTGTTGTCAATTTGAATGTAAAATTAGACTTGAATTCAGAGGAGGGTCTTTTGGTGTCAGTTCCTCAGAGCTGTGGTGGACAGAGAGTTGCCGCTCGCCCATAAGCTGTGTCAGCTCAGTATGTATCCATGCAGCTATACAGTCAATACATCAGCCACCGGTGAGGTCAGCCAGTGATGATGACTCTTCTCTCCTCATTCCAGTTCTCATCTATGAACCAGACCATCTTGAGGCCTCTGAGTTTCTCTCGCTCATCCAGAAGAAGCTGCTGGAGGGTGAGTTTCCTCGCCCTTCATATAAACACTAACACAGAGGCTGCATTTTCCAAGACACACCATCACTTGTTGTCATGTCTCTTCCCCTTAGAGCAAGAGGAAGAGGAGAGCAACGAGGAAGATGAGGAAGAAGATGACGTTAGCGATGATGATGAAGACTCCTCTTCTTCCTCATCTGATGATGATGATGATGATGACAATGAAGAAGACACATAAGTGAACAGACACACGTCATCTCCCCTTAAATCTATTGGACTAATCTCTCTTGACTCTACTATAGGCATCTTTTGAAAAAACATATTCTACATTTTAATACAGAATCACCTTGGTCTTGATCATTTTGTAGATTTGATCTATTTTCCATTATTGACCTGTATATAAAACATATACTGTGGACAAAGCTGATGCACTCAGGGTAAGAAAGTTATTAAACCTCTGCTGATATAAATCTAATCATCTGTGAACCTGAAGAGAAAAGTTTAAAGATTTAGAGAAAGGGTTTCACTTATAAAACGTTTGTTCTGTACTGTGCACACAATACATGAACTTGTCTGCACATGGTAAATGTGAATAACGCAATGATAATAATAATAATAACTTTAATAAAAAAAAATCCAATGCATCTCAAACGATTCAGACGACATGAACTAACGTTACAAACTAACTGACAGAACATCGGTAATGACTGTGTTGCATGTATGTTTTCCAGCTCCAAGACGTTTTGTGTACTCAGGCTCGATATCTAACTGAGACACAAACTAATTTGAGCTTCATGTATTTAACCACATTTGTTCTTTACCTGTAAGTCCTGAAGTCTTTGGACTTGTGACCTGTTGATCAGTTTGTCTGATGTGATATCGACGTCAGTTTAGTGACTGCGTGTCTTTTTGAAAAAGGGATTAACGCTTTGATGAAGTCAGCATACAAATCTCAACTGATGGAAATAAACTGAGTAAAATGGATGTGAAATTTGAGCTGCATCTACTGCTCACTTCTATTTGAACTCTTTTTAAAGGATATAAAATCCACTTTGAGTCGTTAGTTAACATAAACCTAGAAACCACAGAAAAAATGAGATTGACATTTTTTGGGATGTTTAAATATTTATTGTGTAAAAATATTTCAACTTTGGTTTTAGCCTGAGCTCAGTTCTCTGCCCAGTCAATCAGTAAACACCTGTGAGAACCGAAAATTCAAGGTTTAAAAGACACCTGTACTTTCTCCATGAGCTTTATTATGAACTTCTATACACCTGTTCTGGGGTCCATTTTCCATTTGTGCATTGACACGTTGACGTATCCCTCTGCTTGGTTGAGGAGGACTAAGATAAACTAAATGCGAATATTGAAAAATATGAAAAATAAAAGTATGTGGCTTATTAAATGTCCGTTGAAGACAAAAACAAAAGATACGTGTACAGCCATAAGTAGATTGCAATGTTCCTCACATACATGACCATAAACCATATCTCCACCATGATTCCTTTGGTTTCCCAGTAATGTTTGAGATTTGACTGGGGGGCTCCCTTCGTATTTCTTCTTCTTTAAACGGTTCAGTGACGAGTGGAAAATGAGTCCTGTCTCACTGAGGCAAGTCCATGTGGGATTGTTTGTGTGCGTCAAACTTTTCAATCTGCACAAACTTTTTTATTTGAGATACATTTTCAAAGAGGAAATAATGGCTAGTTGTCTTGGTGTGTCTTCTATGTATGGGTACGTCCAGTCTAGGACATTTTAAAATCCTATCGCCCAGTATGATATTATGAATTATCGTCACATGGCACTGCTTCTCTTTATGAGTCGTCTCTACACGCATGACTCGGGAGCAGAGACAGTTTGGACGCCATCACATACGGGCTTTCTAATAATTTGCAGTGGCTGAATGGGCATAATGGCTGGTCCCTTCATGGTCCATTCAGTGGACTGGTACACATGCAGGCACGGGGAGGACAGTGAGGACACTAAGTCAACGCCCGCCAGGCTACACTCACTTTGATGTCCCCGGTGTTATTGTCCATGTCAAGGTTATAAAAAAAAGAAAAAAGGTGCAGGTCAAAGATGATGATGCATGCAGTGTTGTCATGAAGGTGAATACAACAATCGGCGCTCGTGTGGATGGATGGATGGAGAGGTGGTTGAGTCATGGACGCTGCTCTCTCCATCCCTCGCTGCCTTTTATAAGAAATGTCTTTATACTGGGTTGAATCACCTGGTTAAATAGATGTCATGAAACACCTCGCCGAGCCTCCACAGGTCCATCCAACTCAATCCATCGCAGGAATAAAGAGATGTAAAGGTAGGACATTAATATCAGTATCTGTTGTTACTGAATCACCATAAACCAAGTGGGTTTGACATCCCAAGGTCAATGTCTATATGTGCACATTTCACATGCAAGTCTCCATCCTCCATCGTGTGACACCCACCCACACCTGGAGACACACACACACACACACGCGCAATGGGGTGCGCATACGTCACTGGTGTTTTTCCTTTTGGCTTTTTAGGCTCCTTAAAGTGGATTGTGGCTGTCAGCGGCACTCAGGGAGGCTTCATTAGTCGTCAGTGGGAGGAAAGGCTGTGACTCACGCCTGCGTGAAGAGACCAATGGGCAGCCGGAGCCTGAGATATATAAATAACGAATAAAGAAATAAATATATTCTTAAGGGAGAAAGGGTCAGTTGCGCGCCGCTGGATGGGATTTTGTTAGTGCGCTCCGCTGCTATATACTCACCGTCTCCGCCTCTGGACTGTTTCTCTGTCGCGCCTTTGGGTGGCGATTCTAACATCTCCACTTCTAGTTTCTCTGGACTCGACAACCTGTGCGCCCGAGAGCCGGTAAGATGCCTCTATTCCAGCTGCGCCTTTATCCCGTATGTTTCGATATAAAGACAGAGTAGTGTTGTTCATAACGTCAGAGATGCTATTATATGATGTTAATAAGAAAACAAAACTGTGTCCTTCGAGAGAAAATAGTCCCAGATGAGTGTCTCTCATACGCGGTGACATTGAGTGATGACAGTGTGGGAGACGCTTGTTCAAAGCGCAACTTAATTGAAATGTCGATTGCTGAGTCAATATAGGTGAATGGCATGTGGTTATTTATGTGGACATTATGGTTAAATAGCATTGACCAATCTTATTTACAATGGGAGTGATTAGGCTTCTCTGGCATATATTATTAAATTAAATTTATTTTTGACTTACATCTCATCCAAAACAGGCTGAGAGGAGTCTCTCTGTTTTAAATTATATAATATAAAAAATATCACCTGCCATCTGTGAGTGTGTGTTTATGACAGATAAACTCAGATATGTCTGATAGAAATAATAAATGTATTTTTCTCTAATGAGCAACTTACTGTAGAAAATATCGCCTCTTTTTTTCCATATTCAGCTCCCTGGTAACTTCTTCATTTCTTTTGTTTTTGTTAAGCGGAATTTGTCAATATGGATTGCTGTTCCTAAAAGGAAAGCCCCCACATAGACATTATGTTTTCACCTTAAGTGTTTATCCAGGGCGTGCTGCTTGTGCGTCGTGCGCAATCCTCTCCACATTGCGCTCTATGATTCACAGCCCACCCAGCCATCTCTCAGGAATACATCGTTCCCGTGGACGCACACATCATTTTCTCCTCATTCACCCTCCTCTAACAATTACACCCTTTGTAATAACTCAAATATATATAGGCTATACATATGTATTAATCGGACAAGGCGACCTGGTCTTCCCTAACCTTGGACCCGTTTTATTTGCAGTTGAATTATCCTCCAGTTCGAGATCAGATAACAGAGGACTGATGGCCACTTCTGAACCGAGAGCCACCGGCGGGGACCAGGACCCCAACACCGCCAATTTAATACCTCCGTCCACAAGTAAGGGGCCCTCTCCTCCCTCTGTTGATGGCCCTGCTTCCATCACTGGGGGGTGTCAATTCTCGTTATAAGCGCTCGTGGCTGTGCGTAAATGGGTCACTGGAGCGGACAGAGAGTCGGTGCCTTGCTCAGAGACACTCCTGCAGTGCTATTGCCAACAAGGAGGCTTCACCCTCACCCCTCCCACACACACACACGCACGCACACACACCTCTCCGCCTGTGGCTGCCTCTCTGTCTCCCTCTCCCCTCCTTCTCTGTCTGATAAAAGCGACTCTCTCCCGGGCCATTTGCTGTGCGGGCTCTGTCGTTAATCATTGCGGTTAAAAACAGAGCCATCACAGCTGCCTGTCGCTGTCTGGAGGATCAGCGGTGCGTACCGGGCTGTGGACCCGGCGCAGAATTTACGCGCACTGACGGCAACGATATTTATAATGACCCAGGGGCGCAATGGTGATAATGTTACAGAAGAAATGCATTTCATGGAAACACATTTCTTTATAAGTGAATATCTTGCCCCGGCGCCTTTCTGCTGGAGATTTCTTTCGAATGATTTCGTCAAATTCCTCAAAATCCTGCCGGTTTTATTCTATGATGATTTATGTTTGTCATTATTCGCCTTATCTCTGAACGTTTTAGGCCTTCAGAGCCTCGGATTGTATTGATTAGCGTTGTAGAAATCCTATGCAGCTCATTTCTTCTTTTTTTTTAAACGTGCCTGAGTCTATTTATAGGAACATTAACCCGTGGGTTAATTCATCATTTTAAGGCTTTGTCGCATTCGCAAAATCGTCTCCATTATGGTGCACTTGAGCAGCCATCTGCAGTGCAACCCACCGAAACAATTACCGGCTCTTTTTTTTTTTTTTTTGTCTTCAGCCAAACGTTAGAAAGGAAATGAGCTGTATTGCCTAAGGGGCCAGAGTTCACTTTTAATTTCATGAATTTCCCCTCGTTAAATTTAGTATTTTTTTTTTAAGCCTGTATTTATTTGTGGCCCTCGGGTGCTAATTCATGTCTCTACAGTATCAGAGTGATTTGATTTTGAAGAAAGCCCATTAAAAGAAGAAGATGTTTGTTTTTGTCTGACTTGCTCATGGCTGCTGCTGCTGGATGTTGCCATTATCTCTCCGCCACGCTCCATCTCATGCCTGGCGCGGCTTCCTGTGTCTGTGCGTGCGTGTGTGCGTGTCTGTCTGCGTGTATGCATCGGCCTCAGCACCTCGAGCTGCTTTTTCTCCCTCTCTCTCTCTCTCTCTCTCTCTCTCTCTCTCTCTCTCTCTCTCTCTCTCTCTCTCTCTCTCTCTCTCTCTCTCTCAGGATGAAATCGCTTCAGTAAATTCAAATCGGCTCCTTGGTTTTGTTTTGAAAGTTTTCCATCAGGTGTACTCTGTGCCGCCGCCGCCGCCGTCGTGCGCTCTGCATTTTATTCGCTCTGGCTTCTTCTGCTCCATCTCACGCATGTCCACGCTCGGCTCTGTGTGTGTGTGTGACCACTATACAGTAAGTTTCTGCACCTGGCCTGCTATATACTTCCCCGGCCACAGACATTACCAGCTCGCTCCAGTCACACACCGTGTTTCACTCAATTAATTCCTGCCCTCCTCCGTGAGCTCATTTCACGGGTGTTAATTCCACTCCGCCCCTTGGCTGGGTGTGTGAGCCACCGCCGGTCCCTATTGATTGAACCTAAATCGGAAATGTTATCAGACCCATCCCCTTATGCTCAGTGGTAAATAAAAAAAAGGTGGATAGATAGAAAAATAAAAAAAATCTAGGCAAACGACCTCAGTGTTCTTGCGTCACACACCTGGCCAAGAGCCGCGCGCGTCACGCCTCCACATGTGCTGCTGTATATGGCTTTATCCATCCCATGATGATCTACGTGTTATCCCCGCGGCCTGCTCTTGATGAAACTTAAAAGGTTCATTCTGTTTTAGCCAACGAATATGCGTGGATGCACGGATGCACACGGAAACTGGGGATGAAGATCTGTGGTAAGTTATTTTGCGCAGGGGCCCTGCAAAAAGCCGCTTCACGCAACTTCATGTTTATGCTGTGTTTTACTGTTTTTGACATCCCAGAAAAAAAAGAAGGAAGAATCAGATTTTGATTGGCCCATATAGTCGTTTTTAATTGTTCTTCCTGGTTATTATTTTGTATTTATTACTAGAATAAATGTTATTTGTATAAAGCCCTTTAAAGGAATATCAAGGACACCAAACAAAGACTTGAAAGAGGTGAAAGAGATTGAAAGACACATTATAGACAACAACCCAACAAAGTCACATCATGAAAGCCGTTCTGAGGAAGGGAGTTTTAGGGACTGGGAAGTGGACAGTTTATTTCTATAAAGTTATTATTTTTTGAGGCCTTGTGAATTATAGGCCAAGATAAGAGCAGGTTGATCTACGACTGTCACTTTGCGTTTCAATCCTATAAAGGTCAGTGGACATTAGCCTGTAGGTCTGATGGTAATAAGACCCCCAACCCCCTCTGAACCCCACATGTCTTTTTTCGTTTTCATCATGGGAGAAAAAAATTCAGGAGACAAGCCTGGAAATATGGGTTATGCGCTGGTCCAGAGCATCTGTTAAATTAGATAGTAAATAAAGGAGGGTTCTTCTCTTACATATCTTCAAATGACAGTTATTAACATATCACAGTGGAGAGCAACAGATCCATCATCTGAAGCAATTTGTTTCTCTTTAGGAAAAGCAGAGCTTTTAAATAATGACTTAGTAATAACAATACTACAGTTAAATACGGCCATTTGTTAAGAATTTTTATTTCTAAGCTTTTTTAAATGTTTGGATCTAGGAACAATAAATCCAATGACGCTTTGAATTAAGGAAATGGAGCTGACAGAAAACAAGGATTGACTTAAATATGCACTTTACTGAATCAGGAGTTGGACATGGAGGTTGGACATATACTTCGCCCCTCTGTGTAAATTGTGGCCCTTTCATGGCCCCTGATTCAGGGAAACGCTAGATCTTCTCTAGAATTCTTACACATTGAAGATGAATAGATGTGCTCAATCTTTATATCTTATTGGCCTGTGGATCGAATATGTTTGATATTTCTGAGATTGGGAAACTGATAATTAGATTTTGATTGGTTCTGCAGGGACATGAAAAGGAAATATTTCCATACGTTTCTATGAGGGTCTCATATATGTCTATTGATCTGTGAGGGTGTCATTTAGAATTTAACGAGCAAGATATGATAGAGTTTCAGAGACATAGTGTTCTACAGATAACAGCGTGGGGCTCGTTTTTGCGCACAATTAGGCCCAGTCATTATACCGCAAATATACTGAGGGGCCTGCATATGCAGAAAATGGATCGATCACGGAGTTGCGAACGCAAACGGCTCACAGACAGGTCTCAGTCTGCTCCGGGGCTCTGTACATCCTTCATTAACCCCTCTTTATGGGCTGTGTGTTTATTGGCGGCATGGATCATCTCCGCGGGCTGTCCTGCGCACTGAGCCGCTCAGTCTGAGGACAGAGGAGGATGCTGGGTGGATGGGTGGGTGCTTCCTGACCCGGGGAGTGGTCGTGATGTCACACAGGGTGGGGCGGCCACCCCTAACATGGGGTGCCTATTGCTTGAGAGGGTGTGTCTGTGTGTGGGTGTGAACGTGTGGCCTGTATATAAGTTGGCCTACAATGGAAAAGCATTTCTTTTGAAAGGATAGGTGCAGCAGGAGCTGACTTTAGATAACACAGATATCATTTGAATAGCTGCCCCTCCACCTACATTTGATATAAATAATACAGAATATTTGGACATTTATTATTTAGCTATTATATAATTTACTTTTATGTTTTTGGTCTCATAATTAAAGTACTTACGTGTGTGGGATGGAGGTGTTTGGTGATAACTGCTGCCCTCCACCGTGTAACACCCTAGGGTTCCTGCAGAAGAACAACAGCATGGAAGAGAAAGGAAGGCTCACAGGCCAGAAGAATCTACTGTCGTGTGACAACAGTGACCGGGAGCCAGGCTTCCGCCACACCGATACCGACTTCTCCAACCTGTTCGCACGAGGTAAGAGACACGTGCAAACAAACCTATATCTACTATCTTTAAAAAAACTACTCATAAAAACCTAAAAACCTACTGCTACCTAAAATCCCATTGCTGCGTAAAAACCTATAGCTATCAAATCTATAGCCACGCAAAGACCTTTAGTGCCATAAAAAACATTGCTATGAACAAACCTATAACCATGTTTAAACCGACAGTTATGTAAAAAGCTATTGCTGCGTACAAACCTATAACTACTTAAAAACCTTTCCCAAAGCCATAGCTACGTGAAAATCTGTAGCTAAGTAAAAAGCTATAGCTACCAATCCTATAACCACGTAAAAAACCTAATCCTACTTGATAACCTATAAATGAGTGAATGACAATAGTGAAATTATTAGTATTATGAATGATATAATAATAATAATAATAATAATACAGATAATATTATTAATAATAATACCGGTGTGAGTGTTAGTGCTTTTCTTCAACCTAAAGCTGTTAAATGTCTCCCAAAGAATTAAAAGAGTGACATAATATCTAATGACCTTATTTTGTTTTTTATATTTGCAAAATATTATTAGTTTTAGGGGAGGTATTATAAATTCAGTAACAAAAGAGTCAATTGATATTGTCTAATAGGACTTTATTAAAAGCGTGCACTGGTTTGGACCATTTTCTTTTCTTCGCCACTGACAATCAAATCAATGATTCATCAGAGATTTTGTTTTACAGGATGATGATCTTACTTTTCTTTATGTTTGTATGTATTGATTGTTTATTGTTAAAAAGTTGTAGAATCCATGATTATTACCGTCCATGGGGTTGTTATTTATAGACCATTCTTATCCCATATGATACATTTTATGATGTTAAATTCTTGGCCTTTTAACGTAGGCCTCCATCTTTAAAAATGACTAAACTTCCTAAGCCTCTTAAAATGTCATTGTACAAGAGTAAAATTACAATAAAGATCTTGGAATATTTGAATCTTGAGACAATGTCTAAATGAAATGGTACAGCTTTCTAAAAGCTACACCATTAAACAGACTGACTCATAAAGGAGGCCTCCATAATCGGCCCAGTATTTTGAAATTCTGCTTTCAATCCTCAGACTTGCTGCCGGCCAAGAATGGAGAGGAGCCCACCATACAGTTTCTGTTGGAGGTGGTCGACATCCTCACCAACTACGTCAAGAAGACCTTCGACCGCTCCACCAAGGTGCTGGACTTCCACCACCCTCACCAGCTGCTGGAGGGCATGGAGGGCTTCAACCTGGAACTGTCCGACCAGCCCGAGTCCCTGGAGCAGATCCTGGTGGACTGCAGGGACACGCTCAAGTATGGCGTCCGGACAGGTGGGTCAGGGCACCAACAGCAGATAATGAGCTGGGAATGTAAATTAGAGAGACGACTTTAGCTCTGGCCTTACTTTGACCATGATACAGTCCTGCAAATTACTGTATAAAACATAACAAAAAAAAGATGTCTCACAGTAATTCTATGATATTCACCTCTCCAATAATATGCTTATTGACAGTGGACCTATTTAAATTCCCCCCAAAACATCAATTGTGTCTCTTTTGATGTGAATTGATTTTAACTGTACACAGGTGAGTTTATCACTAACCCCGAGGGACGGAGCTGTTTTCCAGACAGTGTATACAGTTTATTACGATGTCTGGATAATTCATTGTCCCCCTGGTGATTCACTTGACATCCTCCTGTTCTCCCCCCCCCTCCACTTATTAAAGCACGTGTCGCCTGAGGGGATCCTAACACGGCCCGTTTCGTTAAAGACGACAGCGCTCAAACTGTCCCGTGGGTTTCATACATCACACTTACAAGTCACTTCCCACATTGAGACGTCGTGTTTTCTTATGCTTATTTTTATATTAAATTGTGGGCAAAGGAAGAGCTGTCCTTGGTGCGGAAACTGTATTTGCCCCGTTTGCCACGGCATAAGATTTTCTTTTCCTATTTAAAATATATAGGCTATTTAAAGTAACTTCGTACAAAGCACACATTTATAATGTGAGTCACACAGCACTATACACCAACAAGGTGCTTATATATCCATGACTGCATTTAGGCTCCAGGCCTGTGTGTGCAAGCACCTTTGAGTGTAAATGGCTGTCATGCAGCCTTGTTACCGGTGTAATTATGGTATGCTGAGCTCGCTATGTCACATCCCTCAGGTTTCAGGTTTGGCCAAGGGAATAAAAACTGAAAGCACACATTCGTATTATGTTTATTTTATAAGGTTACTTTCACAATCAGAAGGAAGGGGTCAGCTTTGTAGGACTTTACAGTCATTATGTGTCTTCTCCATGTCCTCCTGATTGCTGTCTATTATAACAATCATGATATTTATGCCCACGTGTTATTTTGTGTTTAGGTCACCCACGCTTTTTCAACCAGTTGTCCTCTGGTCTGGACATCATCGGTCTGGCTGGAGAGTGGCTCACCTCCACCGCCAACACCAACATGTAAGTCTATACAGGGGGAACACCCCCACATGTCATGAGAGGACATTAGAGATTTCCTCTTTGTAGGCCACTGGAAACAGCCTGCAGTCATCATCATACTCACTTATTGTGGAAGTCGCTCATGGTGTTTCCCTCAGCTCTCTCCACCATTGGTACCAACAGCCTCCCAGGGCAGTTATATAAAGTGTTTGTCATGTCCTGTAGAGAGCGTGTGTTGACAGACGGTGGGCTGCCACTGTGTGTACTGTATATCGGAAGCTGCCCAGCCCCCAGGGGTGGTTAGATTGCATATTGATCTCAGGTCACAGTTACATGGTGGCCCAGTCTGATAGAGGGCATGGACCACATCAACATCACCCACACTCTGAGCACACACACACTCACACATGCATGTGCTGTAAATAAGCTATAACTCTGTAACGACTAGAATAGATTGAGGGACATCATACTAATACTAGTGTTCAATATCAGTACAGAACAAACTCACACACACACACACACACACACACAGATGTGTCTCCCTGAATTCAGAGGACTTAACATAGGCTCACATTGATTTCCTGGACACTGACTGTAACCTTTTATCATAGTTTCTACTTACCTAAACCAAAAACTTACCTTAACCTTAACCTTAAGCTTAATCCACCAGAATCATAACCAAGCGACATAACAGCATTAAAACAAACAAAGTCACTCAGTCAAAGGATGATTAAAACGAATATGTTACGGTTTTAAACCTACATGTAACATCCTGGAGATTCATGGAACAACCTGAAATAGAGCTGCAAAGACAGCAGGAAACAGTGTAAAACAGCAGGCAGGAGACCATAGACTTTATACACAAATTGAGCATTCAGCGACTCTGGCTGCCGTTTTCTCTTAAGGATAATAAACCAAAAGCTGAAGGAGAATTAAGACACTTAATTTATCCCATTTCTCAAAACATTAGCTTAGGAATCCACCCTCCTGTTAGTGGAAAATGCCCCATCTCATCTCCTGGTTGGGAGACTGCCCCAAGAGAAAGGGACACTGAATTCACACACCGGCAAACACACGTGCACACTCTCTTAATGACTTTTACACACACACACACACACACACACACACACACACACACACACACACACACACACACACACACACACACACACACAAACACACACATACACACACAGACACACACACACACACCCACCAGCTCTGGCTGTCCCAGATACAGCATCTAGGGTTTCCAGTCCATTGACTGCAGGCTCATTGAGAGCTGGTCTTAGCAGATAGGCCAGCTGGGCCCCACACTGACACACAATGTCCTCCGGCTGCACAGAAAACCCTGTCGCACTGAGGAAACTGTCTGCCGCAGCTCCCCGCGGAGAGTCATTCTGGCTCCATTGTCCCCATGGATACAGAGCGACCCAGTAGTCTTTTGAGGGGCTGAGATGAGAGTGTGGTCGGGGTCAGAGGGGTTAGTCCCATAGACACGCACACACTCAAACACAGACTCACACACATCGAGTGCCCTTGATGATGATAATAAGGGCATTTAGGGGCCGTCCCTGGAGACGGGCAGGTGACTGAGGGGTAATTTTCACCCTGAAAAGACCAGTGATTGGCTCTGATTGCGATAATGATCACCATTATTGTCATTATGGCGTGAAATGACTCACAGACAGAAGGAGAATTTTAAAGAGGTTGTCTGATGTGGTCGGCATGAATTTTAATACGTGAGACGAGCAGGATATTAAATATTATTGTGATCCTTATATGAAGCATAATTCTAATTTAAAAAAAGATATGTTTCAATCCTCATGATGCTGGAATTGGTGCAGTGATTTTATCCTCACAGTCCATCATCAGTAGTCACAGTCAGATATATTAAAAAAAGCTACTATTATAGCTAAATCCTCACCAGGCATAATTGGGGAAGAAATATCTCCTTTTTCTATTTGTATTCATCTCTATGTTTTTCCTCCCATCTTTTTTTCCTCAATCATTGCTGTCATCTTCCTCTCTTTTCTTTCCTTTTCTTCTTGTTGTCCTGTGTCCTCTTTGTGCCCTCTCCTCGCTCTGCTTCCACATCCCCCCTCCTCTTCTTAGGTCGTCCTCCTTGGTTTCTTTATGTGCCTGCATCTCACAGCTTTTTATCCATCCTCCTCGCCACCCAAACCACAAACTCTTTCACTCCTGGTTAAAGATATGGAGAGGAATCAAAGGGGAGAGCAGATACTGTTATTGTTGTTTCAGATGGTGATGGTGGTGGTGGCTGATGGCAGTGGGGGAGTGTTGTGTAACTGGCCTCATTAGACGCAGGGTAAACAGGGATCAGTCCTGAGGGTGTGTGTGTGTGTGTGTGTGTGCGGTGAGATGCCCTGTCAGTTAGCCAAAGCCAAGACTCAGGCATTATGTGACACATTTAACCTACTTACTTGTGTCGTTTATGGATCAGTTATTTTATCATTTTTTCTCTGACACATTGGTTATTGTATTTTAATCTTTTCCCTTCTTCTCTTGAAAGAGACATTGATAATCACAGTCCTTTCCTCAATACCTGTGTTTTGGGGCCAACGGAGGCTGTTATCTCCTTAAAACACTCTGTCTCCCTCTCTCTCTTTCTCTCTCTCTCTCTCTCTGTCTCTCTCACTCACACAAACACACACACGTCCTCTCAACCATCAAATCAGCCCCATTCAGGCTCACCAGTGAGATTGGCAGGGCTGACAGATAGTCATCACAGCTTTGTGTGCTTTAATTAAACTACTGAGTGATTTTTAGGAGGCATTTGAATATGAATGTTTGCTGCCTGCTCCTATCAGACACTTTTTAATTAGCCCAGTCAGCACCAGCTCCAGTTTGTGCTCTCTGGATGGAATTATCGCCGAGCTAATGAAAAACCAATGTGTGTGTTTGAGTGTGTGTATTTATTTGGCCTCTCTCATCTGCCAGTGTGTGCGTAATAATCTTCTTTTATCCTTCTTTTATTCAAGCAGTTGTTAATAATAATAATAATAATAATAACAATAATATGTTTATGGAAAAAGCACTTCTCAAAACAATGCAATATAAAAGCACAGTCGCAAAATAATTAATCAAAACGAATAAGAATCAAAACCCTAAATATGTCAGAGAAATTCAAGCATGACCACTTTTTCCACTAATCAAACCTAGAATTAGGTCAAATAAAATATAGGGAAATAAAGTACATGTTTAGCTTTGTGGTGATGTTGACTGACGCGTGGCTTCGTGAATGATGTGATTGACAGGTTCACCTATGAGATTGCTCCAGTGTTTGTGTTGATGGAGCAGCTGACTCTGAAGAAGATGATAGAGATGGTTGGCTGGCCCAGCGGAGAGGGGGACGGCCTCTTTTCACCAGGTGAGTCATCATAACTGCACCCGCAGCCAACGTAATTACAATATAATTACTTTTCAAAACAAGACAATGAACTCACATCGCTTTAATGATAATGTTAAAATTGCGTCCCTTCTGCTGTCCATGGTGCATAATGTGACGTCTTGCTACTCAACAGGGGGCGCTATCTCCAACATGTATAGCGTGATGATCGCACGTTACAAGTATTTCCCAGAGGTCAAGACCAAGGGCATGTCTGCTGCTCCCCGCCTCGTCCTCTTCACATCCGAGCATGTACGTGACCATGAACACACACACACACACACACACACACACACACACACACACACACACATAATTTTAAGTATCGTAATAAAGTAGGTGCCATGCTTCATTGACTGCAGATTGAGGCCATTGAAGAAGTCCTGTAGTAATCAGTAGGTCTATTTGAATCAAGCCATTGGCTATTATAATGGATTCGTTTTTGCTTTTATCACATCTACTTCTGTCCGTAAAGAATTGCACAGCTGACACCATGGCAGCCTGTAAGACAAAACTCGTGTAGCAATTAGCTCACCAAATCTCTGCTCTGCGTGAGTCAAGCTGTTATTTCAAGGAGCGGTGAGTTATTGTCCTAATGTGCGTTCCCTTACAGAGCCACTACTCCATTAAGAAGGCCGGCGCTGCTCTGGGCTTTGGCACGGAGAATGTGATCCTGCTGAGCACAGATGAGAGGTAAGGGATTTACTGTAGGAATTTCAATCCACAATCTACATAGAAATTGTATGGAATATGTGTATGCTAAGTATAGAGTCATGATAGAGATGTACTGCTCTGCACTCTTTCAGGGGGAGAGTCATTCCTGCAGATCTGGAGGCCAAGATCCTTGACGCCAAACAGAGGGTCAGTGTCTTCCCTACATTTTTGTCTGCTGTTATTTATTTTGAATCAATCTCTCTTTGTTTTTTACTCACCTACCAAGATTTCCCCCTTCTAATCTGTACGTGTGGTGATTCTGCAGGGTTGCGTGCCGCTGTTCGTGAACGCCACAGCTGGTTCTACCGTGTACGGTGCATTTGACCCCATAAATGAGATCGCTGACATCTGTGAGAAGTACAACCTGTGGCTGCACGTGGATGTAAGTCGATGTAATGTTTGATTGTAGCAGCAAGGCGAGGCAAGTTTGTTTGTGCAGCACATTTCAGCAACAAGGCAATTCATAGTGCTTTATATAAAATATTAAAAGAAAAAACACCAATTGTCAAAGGAACATAAGACAATACAAAAAAGAAATTTTAAAAAGAGTTTGAAAGGAGTTACAGACATCAAAATAGAAGAATGGAATAAGAAATAAAAAACTAAAAGTAACAGTTGGCCTTAAGTCTGGGTTGAACATGCCGTCTTCAGGTTAACTACAACAGAGCTCTGCAACTAGCATCCTGCGGCCAATAATATCTGCCCCACCAGATCAATAGGGTAACCTTAATATTTATATTTCAACATATCGTCGCCTGACACAAATGTTCACGGGTGTCACAGCTGCTTATCTTCTTATGGCAGCAACAATCATGGAATCACTTCCTCTTTGGCAATTTGCCTTCGTTTTGTTGTTGCAAAGCTTAATGTCGAACTGAATTTCAGAGCTTTTAATAGTTCATGCAATGTAGGAAAAAAAACAACACTGTAGCAAATAATTCAGACTTATATGTAAACCAAATACGTAAACAGTAATAAATCTGATTCAGTTTTATTTTAATACAAAAATCCACTATAAAATCTTCCCTGCAGATAAACCAGATAGGATGAACACAAAGTTCTCTAACTTCACTCTGCAGCACAGACTGTTTGTAAAAAGCTCTGCACACAACATCGAGCACACAAACAACACAAAGGCACAGTTTATTGTAGAACAGTTTGAGGAGTAATAATAATGAAGTAGCTCTGGAGCTTTAACACAGGACAAGAGAACAGCTCATTCCAAACAGGCAGGTTTAGAACCGGCACTGCATTGGTTTCAAAGAACTAAGAGTTGAAGTGTACCTGCAGTTTTATGGAGTTTTTTCCACTTGTTTGGAGCATAAAAAAACAAATGCTGGTCAGAAATGTATTTTGCCCCTTAGCAATATAGTGCTTTATAATAGTAACACAGTGTCCTGGTCTGTGGGTAACAGTAAGTGTCTTGTCTCCTCAGGGAGCGTGGGGTGGTGGACTGCTGATGTCCAGGAAGCATCGTCATAAGCTCAGTGGAGTTGAGAGGTTAGTACACGTTAATAAATGGGTTTTAAAATGTCAGTGAATCTACATCAGTGCATTAAGACATTGATGAAACGTTTGCAGGGCCAACTCTGTCACATGGAACCCTCACAAGATGATGGGCGTGCCTCTGCAGTGCTCGGCCATCCTGGTCAGAGAGAAGGTACGGCAAACACACACTGGTTCTGACATGTCGTGAGCAGGTGTGCGGGTAGAGCAGAGGGTTAATAAGCGATGTGTGCTTTGTGTTCATGCGCAGGGGATCCTGGCAGGTTGTAACTCCATGTGCGCTGGCTACCTGTTCCAACCAGACAAACAGTACGACGTCGCCTACGACACAGGGGACAAGGCCATCCAGTGTGGCCGACACGTCGACATCTTTAAGTTCTGGCTGATGTGGAAGGCCAAGGTGAGATGGAGTGGAGGGGATGCACACTGATAGATCGGCTTAATATGAAAAAATATCCTTTCATCAACGTATAAAAATGTCTTCAGGCCAAAAGGAATGGTCGCAGTGTTAATCATAAAACAGATGCTGTAACTTCATTAACACCATGTTTTGTTGTGATCATTGCCGGATTCCCCCTGCAGGGCACCATCGGGTTCGAGCAGCACATTGACAGGTGTCTGGACCTGTCTCAGTACCTGTACAACAAGATCAAGAACAGGGAGGGATATCAGATGGTGTTTGATGGAGTGGTGAGCGTTTCTAATTCTCCACTGTGCTTCTTTTGGTTATGAGCAGTGACAGAAATACTTGTAGGTAATCAAAGGCATGGTTGGTTATTTGTTTCTGAAAACACTTTTTATCTTCTTTCTTGAAATCCTCTATTTGTCAACAAAAAAAAGGCAAAATAAGGGTCAGTGGCCCTCGCAGGACTGTAATAAACATTTCATTTAATTCGTTAACCAAGCTTTCTGCCTATGTGCACCATGCCCATGCTCACTGCATATGACTAGAGTCTCCAGCTGTAGAGATATACACCTTTGAAGCAGAGATGATAGCCAGACATTTTCAAGCGAGTCACGGAAAGGTCGGCCTCTAGTATTTGCAGTGGACGCAGCTTTGACCAGAGGATACCGTGATTACCAACCTTTAGCTAACATAGAAAACATTGAATTCTATGTGATGTTCCTTGAACTCTTCCCACTGCCTCCACCTTTCTTCATTTTCTTTCTTCTTTTTAATTTTTTTCAGCCCCAGCACACCAACGTTTGCTTCTGGTACATACCACCCAGCATGAGAGGCATGCCAGAGGGCGATGAGCGGCGAGAAAAACTCCACTCGGTACCACACCTCTCATTTCTGCCATTTCACATGTATCCCTCCTTCTTAATCACACAACCTATGGAGGATGTTTTTAATAAGTATTGTTCATAGCAGGCTCCTCTTCAGAAATCCTTAAGGTTCTGATTTGCTGTTTCTCTACTCCACCAGGTGGCGCCGAAGATCAAGGCCATGATGATGGAGTCAGGGACCGTCATGGTGGGCTACCAACCCCAGGGCAACAAAGTCAACTTCTTCCGTATGGTCGTCTCCAACCTCGCGGTCACCCATTCTGACATCGACTTCCTCACCGATGAGATTGAGAGGCTGGGTCACGACCTGTAGACCTCAGCAATCACTGCTGCCCCCTGCTGGTCTCTTATCTGTGATATTTCCAATATGTAAGATGTAATCAGTGAGGTGAAACACTCAGTGCTGCAGGCAGAGTACTGATACGACGTGTTTTCTGTTCTTCTGCCTCGAGCATTTTGAATGTTTCTCCAAATGAAGAGAAACTGGCACTGAGAGACTCTAACTGTCCCATATAATTCCTTCTATAGAGAAAATAAATATACCAATATCTGAAAGTTCCAGGTACAAATTACATACTCTAATGTGTGTGTGTGTGTGCTGTGAAATCTTGTCATGTCTGTGTGCGCGTGTGTGTGTGATCTACTTTTATCGTCCACGGAGGTTTGTCCTTTAAAGTCTGTGTGTGTGAGTGAGATTAAATGATTAAAGGGAGAAAAGCACAGATCAAAATATTATAAATTATCAGAAATAATAATTCTGCTGTATCATGCATTTGTTACACACAATTGAATCATTGGTGCTTTCGACTGTGGATATATATTTAGTCTTCTGCATCGACCTAGTTGTCCGAGCTCCTCAAGCAGTGTGTGTGTGAGCTTGTGTGAGTGTCTGTGAGTGAGTGGGCCCTGTTATGTATTGTAGGCTAGCACTGTGTTAAAAATAAGCTAATGTGCACACCATAGGTACCAAGTATGATAGTCTGCGAGGTTCTCACCTCCAGCAACTGATCCACAGTCTGCAATATTTTCCCTGGTAGAAATTTAAGATTTAAGATATCTGCAGCTTTCCCCAGTCTGTGACAACATCAAACCTGTACAACGCTGGCTCGTTCTCTGTTTCATGCAATCATGTGATGGCCATATGTGTTTATAGCATTGTTCAAATATTAATATTTGATTATTATATATAAGTACAAATGTGTATTGCATTGCCACTGTTTGCAGATTCAGGTATTTTTTTGTAAATGTATCTTTATGCGTATTACATGGTAATACATTTATAAATGTAATCACAGGAACTCGAGTAAAGTTTATTTATCGTGATTTTGTCAGCCAAAGAAAGAGAGTCGGGAACAGAGCAATCCATTGTCCTTCATATATAAATACATATAAATATATAACTTCTTATAGATTATAGGTGTTTGTAAAATGTTATCTTTACCCTCGACTGCGATGCAATTTATATGGTGTGTTTCTTTCTGTGATTGTTGGTCTCTTTGACTGAATGTTTCAGGATGACTGACTGGCCTTCTGATGAGATTAAGAATGATGTCTATATATATTCCTTTGGCAGTCGTGCTGGTCTTTTGTTTTTAGAGAGAAGCACAAGGATGTGGGAATGTACTCTCCTCTCGAGACTGGCAAGAAAGGATTGTTGTATCTGTCTTAATCCTAATGCATTTACTGTAATAAAAATATATTTATTGTTAAACATATTACCCGTATTCTCAGTGTTATAGGAGCTCAGTGGGATATTTTATGTAAAAAAGAGTTCCTCTTAATGTCTTTGCACAACGTTCACCTTTCTTTCTTCCATTCTAAATGGATGTGTACTATTGCAGTATTATATAAGAGTTATGTCCATAAAGTGTTTATGGTATCTAGGGACCATATAAAAATGGAACAATTGCATTAATCATATTTAAGGTTACCTGTGTACTGTATGTGGCCAGTGACTCCTGTACATAACCAATCCCAGCTGTAAGGGGACGTTCCCCAGGAGCTTTTCCGTAGGCACTTTAACACAATCATGCCATCTCGAAAAACATCTTTAATAAAGTCTATTAAAGGAAAAACTGTCAAACTCGTCTTTCACATCTTTATTTTGCTCAGTGGTTTCTCAAAGTGTAATTTATATGAAGAGATTTTTTGTTTTTGAGCTAAAATATTCTCCTTTGCCTCTGAATTGCCGGTTTCGTGGCTACACACATACACAAACGTTATTGCCTCTCTGCCTAATCTTCCTGGAGAAGGCTTTGTTTGGCCTCCAGCTGTGTGTCGGATTGGCTCCTCTCCAGCGTGAAACCCTCCTCTACTATCTGCACCAGTCTCTCGTGTATTTTTTGCTTTCCTCTCACATTCTCCTTCCCTCGTCTCCTTTATCCCCTCACTCATCCACTCTTTGCCATCCACACATTCCTTATTCTCCTCTCATCTCTTCCCTCTTTCACTTATTCACCTACACAAGTACGTGCTGAGGCTGAAGCCACCATTTCACAGTGGAGCAGAGCTTTTGCTTGCAGTGTTTCATAACCTTTACATGGAGGGAATACAAATATGAGAGGGAGGAGAGGTTGTGGGGAGAAGCTCAACTTCTACTTTGTGGACAACAGAGATATAATGTAGCGCTGGTGCCCTCTGATGGCGATTCTCTGACTGTACACTCATGAAAAGCTGTATGCTGTATAGCTTTGTGAATACTAATATAATATAATACATTGTAACAACATATTGTGTAAGAGCCATGACTCAGGCTTTCACAAGAGAAACAACAATTTTACACAGATGTCTAAGGCAGTATATGCACATAGTCACATCAAAGACACAATCAATTGCAATGTGAAATGTAAGAGTCCTGTCTGTATTTTTCAGGACATTATGGTCTGTAACTGTTTATTATCCATCGGGCATTTAAGTGCTTTCGCTGTTTACCCTGTGCGTCGAATATCATAAGAAAAGTATATAGCTGGTTAAAGGATTACAAGCTCAAATGCAGATACAATGAAGGCTTGTTTTTCTCCTGTAAAGATACTTTGAATATTGCATTTAATGAATATTGCTTAAATACTGTGTGTGTGTGTGTGTGTGTGTGCAGTAGATTTACCTCAACTGGTGCAACATTTGACCTCAGCAGTTTACATAATATTATTACTCAATACACATGAACTACAGTGATATGGCTTGAAAGAATATCTAAGAGACGTTAGAAAAGAGTGGATTCAAGTGTGAACATTTGAGAGGGAATATGTATTTGCTTTTGCAACTTGTGTTGGAGCTAAGCTAAAAGAAAAAGCTTCGCCATCATCATTACGGTCAGGATGTGTTATATAGTTCTGATTAAGATTTTCTTGTGCGTCATAAAGAGCTTTGTAAGAAGGTTAAATTAGAGCAGTCAGAGGTAAAGTGAGGCAGATTTATTGTATTAATAAAAGCAAAAACATACAAATACAAATTAATAAATACAATTTACAAGAGTTTTATTGTGGCAGAATATTAGTTAGAATTGAATTGCTGATATTTAAGAAATAAATCAGTTTTAACGATAAGACAGATCAGCTCAGCAAAGAGCAAAGTCAGAGAAAATGTTAAGTAAGAAAAAGACATAACATATTTGTATTGGGTCTCACACATGCAAATAAATAATAAAGCATGTGATCAAAACACCTCCCATAGTTTAAACATGTTATTTCTGCCTCAGTGACTGTGCAGCTTGATGTCCAAGACAATCCAGTTTACAAATGTACATCATATAGAGCTCGACATAAATCCAATCAAAAGTCAAACACAGCGTTCTCTACATCAGGAGTGTGAGGATGTGGGTGAAAAAGCAAAGTGTTTAATATCAGTTATTTATCCTTCTTCACAGGTGAAGACAGAAACCGCCTGAAATGTGCACATTTCACTGAGGCCCTACTTCCTGCCACGTAACGGCGCATGCGCACCACTCGGTCACTTGGCTACGTGTACCCGGTGTTTGTGTGTGGTTCAGCTGTCTCACCTCTGCTGGGTGCTAGCGGCCATAAAAACACCTCCGGAGCCTTAAGAGCGACAGCATGGGAGGGTCTCAGAGCGTGGAGATACCGGGCGGAGGCTCTGAGGGGTACCACGTCCTCCGGGTGAGTGCTCAGCTCCGACAGCCCGCTGTTAGCCGTTAGCTTAGCGTCCGGGCTCATCCGTAGCTTTGTCGGCTCTGTGTGATGACGACAGGCCGGGGATGCCTGCCGGGGCCTCCGCCTGCACACCGCCAACAACATGTCAGGAGAAAACACTGCGAGCTTATACACTGGAGTCCGTGTCACACACGGTTTCTGGCGGGTTCCATTGTCATGTCTGCCGGGTGACTAAATAAATGCGCTTACTTTACTAGCAATAGCACCAGTGCTAATGTTAGCTGAAGCTACGTAGCTGCATTGAATGACAGTTGTCCAGCTGGTTCTGTGGATACATCCATTATCGGACTGGCACTTATGCACACAGTGCGTCTTTCACCTTTTCTGGCAAAATTTGAAACATGAGATTTCCGTTAACATGCTCGTGTTGTGGTCAGGGCTCAGGTTAGTTTATGGTTAGGCATAGCAGATATAGCTGGATGGCGTTATCGTCATTACTTGGGCACATCACAACAGGGATCAGAGGCTAAGACTCAGCAGGGGCTCTCTTGTATGTTCCACCTGTTTGGGCTGTACGTACAGAGCATGTCAGATCAAAGTGAAATAGTGGGTGTCACATCCAGCAGCAGCTCAGGTTGTCTCTCACTTCTCTTGCAGGTTCAGGAGAATTCCCCTGGACACCGTGCAGGGCTGGAGCCTTTCTTCGATTTCATTGTCTCCATCAATAACACCAGACTGGTGAGGAGAGCCACTAGCTGTTGCACAGGATCATAAAGAAGTCATAATGGCCAATGTGTTTCATGGTTGCATCTTCTTTCTTTTTTTCGCAGAACAAGGATAACGACACTCTGAAGGACTTGTTGAAAGCCAGTGTAGAGAAACCAGTGAAGATGCTGGTTTACTCCTCGAAGACTCTGGAGCTGCGGGAGACCACCGTCACGCCCAGTAACCTGTGGGGAGGGCAGGGCTTGCTCGGTGTGTCCATTCGTTTCTGCAGCTTTGAAGGAGCCAATGAGAATGTTTGGCATGTGCTGGTAGGTAGCCCCGATAAAACCCTCTGTCCCCAGCAGTGGATGCTGATTGGACCCATTCCCATTGCAGACAAAAGCCAGATGTTAGTTGGTGTTGTTGGTTTTTTTTGACCAGTATGCTGTTATATGGGACAAAACTGTTTTTCTTGCATTTATATCCCCCCTGCTTTCTTTAACAGGAAGTGGAGCCCAACTCCCCGGCAGCCCTGGCCGGCTTGCGGCCGCACACTGACTACATCATTGGAGCCGACACTGTAATGAATGAGGTAGTTTAAGAGCCCTTTACATCCTCCCTTCTATCACTTCTTTCCATTATCCAGCTTATCATGGTATTAACCATGTTGTCTCCTCCTTTTTGCGCTGACCTCTCTGCCACTATATGACTCCGTCCTGCAGTCAGAGGACCTGTTCTCTCTGATAGAGAGCCACGAGGGGAAAGGCCTGAAGCTCTATGTGTACAACACGGACACTGACAACTGCAGAGAGGTGGTCATCACACCCAACACTGCCTGGGGAGGAGAGGGCAGGTAACACATGCACACTTTCAACCTTCCTGTTACACTCACTGCTATAAAGGGATATATGTTTAATGGTAAATGGACAGTATAGTGCTTTTCTAGTTTTATAAGACCTTTACAGTACAATTCACTAACGCTGAGCTTATAAATGTATGGTTGTACATTTATATGCTCAGTGCTCTTTTAACTTTCTCTGTCATACACTGTCAGAGCATGCGTCAGGGGCAATTTAGGGTTCTGTAAAGCATGCTTAAGAATGCAGACTGGAGGAATCGGTAATCCAATTTACTGCATCCTCCTTTCACCAAATTTCTTGATAATCCATCTTGTAGTTTTTGCCGCGATACCTACAAACAGACAGACGCAGACAACAAGTTATCTCATTAGTCGAGGTAATAATAGGAAATACAAGAGGGAAAGCAAGCCAAAAGAAATAGAAATGTAACTTTGTTTTCTTTGTTTTCCAGCCTTGGATGTGGGATTGGTTATGGATACCTTCACAGGATTCCCACTCGGCCCTTTGAAGAAGGGAAGAAGATCTGTTTCCCTGGAAATAATCCCAGTGAGCCCATCAGTCCACTGAAGGATGGATTCACCGAGGTGAAACCATGTTTATAGTCCTTGTCGACCTATATTACAGTATTACACAATCCAGATTGGAGACATGTTAAAAGCAAAACATCTGTAAAATATATAAATGCAAATCTGCAAATCAGAATTTGCATCCATACTTGAGTATTACATTGTCTAAATCCCAATAATCCTTAACACTGGTCTCCTGGGCTTTTTATCCCACCAGTCAAAACTTAAGGCATCAGTATGCAGAGTGTGAGCATGACATTGAAAAGATTTAAGTTTTGTGTCCTCTGGCCTCTCATTTCTTTTTCAAGTGTTCACACACTCAAAATGCAATTTCTCGTTACGTATTCAGCAGAGCAGGCCGGAGGGACAGAGAGCAATGCTACTCATTAGAGCTGCTTGCACGTTTGAATGAATGTGACCTTATGTGTTTGACAGCAGCATCTTTTTCTCTACCTCCGTCCTCTCTGTTTTAACTGCTTCAGGTCCAGCTTTCAGCAGTGTCTCCTCCTCCCGCTGCACCTGCTACCCCCACAAGCCTAGAAGATACACTGTCCGGCCTGTCGATCAGCACAGCCCCACCCACCATGCCCAGTGAGCTGCACACAGGTATTTCACAGGGCACATTATGTGAATGTTCGCACACTCGAGTAGAGTGGCACTGTGTAGAGGGCATACTTGTGCCAAGTCCCACCAGTCCCCTTAACCCATTCAGACCCAAGGCGCCGAATAAAACAACCACCTCAACCCTGAGTGTTTCTTAAGGAGCTGACAGAATTGCCAACATTTACAAACCTTGAATTTCTCAGCCTCTGAAGCCGATGGAGACATGAATTAAAAACTTTTGATAGTTTAAACATTTGGCTCTTATTGTAAATGATTGCAGTTTTCCTACACTTAATGAACATTTAAAAAGAAAAGAATTAAACTGGCAAACTAGTAAAAAACACGCACATCTCATTCAGCTCCAAAGAAGAAGCACACAAATGTCACACCAGGTCTAAATTTATGCGCTGTTGTGTATGACATTTTTGAAAATCTCAATAACACAAAATCAACCTAGAGCAATTCACTTTTGTCAAGAAAAGGAAATGGTTCTGTCAGAAAAGTTTTGGGGAAATCTTTTGTGTAGTTTTTGAGTAATCCTCCTGACAAACAAACATACAAGAGTCACATTGAACCTCCTCGGCGGACGTAACAAACATGATATATTTACTCCACATATCCTCACTTAATGTTTTATTCTTGTCTCCCTTCCAGGTTTGCCCACAGTCCCTCTGCTCGCCTCTTCCATCAGCCCCTCCCTCAGCCCCCTCATTCCACTGAATCGTGCCGCCACCAGCTTCAACCCTGCCACCACGCTACCAGGTGGGTGTTTTCTCAAACACACACACACACACACACACACCACCAGTCAGCTGAGTCAGTGAATCTGTGACATTTGAAAAAGCTCAAGGGTATCAGCATCTTTGCAGCTCTCTTTCTGTAGATGTATACAGGTGGTCACCCACTTTCAGATAAAAAAGGAAAAGTCTGCCTCAACTTCTTGATCCATTTGTCAAGTTTAAGTTTGCACACCCGCCGTGTTACCTTAAGAACGAGCTGCCATGATTGGTAAACAGTGTTTGGCTTAAATTTTCTAGCAGAAGCTCACAAAACCAGTGTGTTCATAACCACCACTACCAACCTCCCTCATACTGTCGTCGTTCAGTCTTTCTCCTTTTGTAGCTATGACCTCTATCAAACCTCCACGCTAACATACAGGGCTTTCATGTCAGGGCGTATCCTTCTCTGTAAAGACTAAGTCAACTAACTCATCTTCTGAAATGTATATAGAGGCACTTGCAGTTTAAAGGTGAATGACTACTACCCAGCTTACCCCCCATTACGTAATGTGTTTGTGTCTGTGTAGGTCTGATGCCCCTCCCAGGAGGCTTACCTCCTCTCCCTAACCTCCCCAACCTCAACCTGCCACTCCCAGACCTCAGTGCCTTGTCACTAGCAGGCACCAGCACTTTACCCCCGCCACTGGGAACAACAGGTAAATAAGTCTTCTTTTGGATGCAGTTGTATATTTTTACTCTTAATAAACACTGCGTAGAATTGGCTCTGGTCACTGGCAGACGTTGCTTTGTTTCAAGGGATCACAAGAATATGCTATGGTACTATGGGGACCTATGAATCCCACAATGCATTGTTTGTTGCTTTTTACAGTGTCTCATCTTTTTTAAGAGTTCAGACGGCAATTTACATTTATAGTCTGAAGTCAGTATTTCATCTACATTCAAATTGTAATGTATGAAAGTATTTGCTAGGTGTGTTTTCTGTACATATCATGAGCCATGCTTGTATACCAAGCCGTGCCGTACCATAGTCAACTGTATAGACTAAACTAAGACTATATATTCATACTCATTTAAAGTATATAGTAGAGATGGGCAATATAGATATAAATTGATATTAATAATTAATACCAAAAATGTTACAGGTAGATCAGTTTGTTGCTATTGATAAAAAAACTATTGCAATAATCATTCATTTTATCACCTTGGTTAAAACTTTGTTTGAATCTGAATCCTGACAACACTTGTGACTATAACCTGAATCCTTCCATTCTGTTTCAACAGTCCCTCCTCTGGCTTCGTTCCCACCCCTCAACTTGCCAGGTCTGATCCCGTTCCCCCCTCTTTCCACCATGCTGCCCTCCCAGGTGCCTCCTCTCCTGCCTCAGGGACTGGCCCCTCTCTTACCCACCACCAACGCCGCTGTCACAGTCACAGCGGCACCTTCCGTCGCCCACGCCGCCGACTCCACGGCGTCCACGGAAGCCCTCCCAACGAACGCCACGGAATCCCCAGCTCCCACGGAAATAACACAAACGTCATCATAATCTGGGAAAGAAGATCGCACCTGCCATTAAAACCAAAACACACACCCGGTTTCTCTTTTTCTCCTCCCCCATCTGTCTTTTTCTGTGTTTTTTCTATTTATTTGGCCCAGAAGGACAGGCAGAACGGCTGCTCTAGATCAGACACCGAGGCCAGCATGCTCCAGCTGTGGGTGAGGAAGCTTGTGTGGAGTGATGAAGGATGAATGGATATGAAGAATGGGGGACAGATCTAGACGCTTACCAACATTTCATTATTACCTGATTGTCACAGAGCTTTCCTAAGCTACTGTATGAGGAGGAGGAGGTCTACTCTTAGGTTTGTGGTTTGCTTCGCCCTTCTGCCGTTACATCAAGAGGAAATATCCATCTTAAGATTTTCCCCTTTTCTGACCTGGCAATCCTCTGTTTCATAGTTATATATGAATGTTTTCTATATAAACCGTTTATCTCAATGGGGCTGTGTGATAATTTGAATTCAGAGAATCACTTCCCTACATCATGTTACAAATGGAAGTTCAACCAACCAATCAGGAGTAAACCAGTAAACATATTAGACTTGGACAAAGGAAATATTGAAGTACTTCTGTATTAAAACAATAGGTAAATATGAACATGTTATATATTATGGGTCTTATCGTCCAGCCCTAACAAGTAGCCTTTTATTATTAGCTAATAGACCCCCCCCACCCCCATTGACCAATAGATGAATTTGAATGACATGTATTAATTTTTGTTGAAATTTCTGTACAAGTGTGTTTCCACCCAATGAATGAATCTGCAATAATTTGCACCACCTTCGTGTTTTGAAATTATTAGTATGTCCCTTTTTGTTTGTATGTGTCCATGTTTGAACCCTGAGCTCTTTCAGTGCACGTTGAGTCGACCACACAGTGACGGTTACAGCCTGAAGTGCATACCAGAAGAGACGCACTCTTACAGTCACAAGAGCTACTGAGTAGAGCTTGTGGTTGTTATTAGGCTAAACTAACGGGGATGTAGAAATATTAAATGAGACACTAGCGTCTCCTGGCATGGTCAGAGCTATTTGGTGAGCAGAGTTGCAGTGATGCAGTATAGGCACAAGGTGGTGCTGTAACAGGTTTTCTGAAAACATCTGCAGGATGCACAGTGCAAGCAATAAAGCCAAATACATTTTACATGATGTCTCTCGTGTCCTTTCATGAAGTCCAACCTGTCTGTCTGTTCTTTTATATTCTGTGACTATTGTTATCAAGGACAAACATTTCTAATGGAGGAGAATGGCAGCACAGTACAGCTCATCTGTGGAAAACCAGATGGGTCGTGTCCATCCCTATCACAGGCTGGTGTACTTTACACTGATCACCTGGAAATTAAAGGTGATTTATTGATAATTATGGACAAATGGAAAAAAGCAGGTGCTGCTAAAATATTTAGGAGAAACAAACAGTGAAGTAGAATTTCACTCAGTGGAGCTCAAACCTCTACCAAGGCCTAGGGATAATGGAAAACTGTCAGAGTTGGAGGTGCTTAGAGAAACTCAATTTAATGCATATGTCTATTAATTTGTAAGACCAGCATTTTATACCAGTTTTAGAAAAGCAAACTTGGATGTAGGGCCTCGAGAGATTATTTTTTTGAGACGCATTTAACCCACCGTTGCCAACAATAATCCAATAATGATAATTACAATAATTTCAATTTTTCCCATAAGTGGCCCTGACTTTTTAAATCCAGATCCACGAGTTACTCTCAAGAAGAATTGTGAAAATGTTATTCCCTATCGCAATGTTAAATAAAAATAAAAGAAAACACATCCTTCCACCAACTTATGCGGTATTGAGCTCAGTTGCATCTTGCTCACAAACAACAAACGAATGGACAGGGGTGAAACAAATCTAAGCTCTTTTGTGAAAGTAAAAAAAAAAATGTATAAACACCTGCAAAATCCAGGTTTAAATTGGAAGAACCGTATTCAGCAATGAAGAAAAACATTTAAATGAGAGGGGGTAATACAGGAGGGAACAAAGCAGCTGAGAAGGAGAGAAAATGCCTGAAAGTCTGTTTCACGACAGAAGAGGCTGAACAGACCAAACACCGGTGGAGAGGACTGGTCATCTGCCTAAGCCTCATGTAAAAAGTCATATCAGTGTAATTATTCAGCAAATCCCGCTGCGTTATATTGCGAAACATTGTGGCAGATGGCGCCATGTGTAAAGAATGTGAACGTGCCAGAATCTTCACACAGGCCCCGTCGCCTCCATCTTTTGTATCACTTGCTGCCGAGGTCTCGCAACCGCCGACAGGAAATATGGGTCACACTGCAGGAATTAAGTCTTGTAAAGCGATCTTTATTGCATATGGATGATGTGGCCCTGCGCTGCACCCCCTCACCACTAATGTGATCTGACATGTAGATTACTAATGGCTGTACTTGCATCTGTCAACACACAGCTCTCATTAATCATGGGGGTGGAAGAGAGAGGGGGAATATACACTTCACTGCCAGCACCACTTCCACTGTTTTGTCAGGAGAGGAGGGGTAAAAAAGGGAAGAAGACAATAGGGGATTGGTTTGTTTTCTGCCTTCCTGCACTCAAGTGGATGGAACGAGACTTAATCAAAGTGGACACAGACTTCACTTCCATCCCCGGCTTTCTTCTGGGAGCAGCAAGCCGTGACACCAGGTACTTCCTGCAGTTTAATTCACCTGTCCTTAACTGAAACTTCAACTGTGTTTGGGTTTTTCTTGTTTAACGGCTGACAAGGAAAATCGGCAGAAACATATCGTTAGAGCAGGCCAGAGCGCAGAGGAAAGAGGAGACCCCCCCACTCCCTGTGACGAGCTCCCACTTGTCCTTCATCTGACTCCTCTCCTGTGAACACCTCCCTTCATTGCCACAGGCGCGCTGTGGGCCAGTGTCTAGGGGTTGTCTGCGTAAAACGTCACAACGACATACAGGTTAAGTGTTTTATTTAGAGGACGACAACATTTGGATATATCCACTTGATTTGTAGCCGCAGTAAAACATGCTGCAACACGGGGCGGGGGCCCACCTCCGCTGGCTTTGACCGACTCTCACTACACAGCAGAATGAGACCGAGCTCCAAACAGTGTCTGTTGGACCTTTACATGAAAGTAAACAAAAAGGAGCCCACGTGGACGTTTGATGTCGTTGGCAGAAGAAGGTGTCGCGTCCCCCTCGATCAGCGCAGCAGGTGTCCATTTCAGAGAAGATGCTTCGGAGAGTGTTCCTCTTAACACAGTTCAAGTATGCACATATGTGAGAAACCATTCACACGTTACCAACTAAAAGCAACATTTATAGCAGCAAACTGAGAACAGCTTTCAAACAGAAACACAAATAAACGGAGCAAAGTGAGACACTCGGAAGCAAGGATATGCCTCAGGACTATATATTTCTTCGATGTCTCCTACTCATGAAATGTTCACTGAAATTCTGTGTCCCCGAGTCTTTGCGCCGCAGAGACGGCTGATCCGGTCGCTCAGACCGGATCAGCTCCTCAGGCAGGTTCATGACGCATCTGTGGCGACATGGTGCTGTATTACTCCACCCTTTTGAAACAGTTCTACTCTTACCTGAACAGCAACAATGGATTAAGACACATTCACACGTCCACTTTGAGTGGACCTGAACTGAGCTGCTTCGCAAAACAACAAAAGAAAAATGTGAATGGAGGATTTAGTCCAGGGCGAGCCCACGCTGCGGTACTTCATGCCAAGTGGGGGGGACCAGTCGAGCAGGGTCTGGATCACAAGTGCAAATCGAGGCCAGAAATTTAATCTGGAACTTTTTTTTTTTTCCTTTTGTTCTTGTCAAGTCCCATCAAGGTTACAACCTGGACTTCTAAATCAAGCCCTGTTGTGTGCGGAGGGGCGAAGAGGGGAAGTTCAACCACCATTTTATGCTTCGTTCGAATGGACTGCAGAGTTAAACAGGTCGTCCACACACACTCGTACCTCCTCTGCACCACACACACCTCTATTCTGTCTCCTTCTGTTGGGTTTATTGGATGTTTGTTCATGTGGGTGTAGAGGTGGGAATGGACAGGACATCTAGCAGTTCCTACAGCTGTTGAAATGTCTCCTAAGACGGGTTAATTATTAAAGTCCATAAACAAATCCAATAACTTCATAATTTCCTTTTTCTGCTCTGAACAATTTGGAGCTATTCAACTCTTGTCTGTTCTACCACTGCGCCTCTCTTTCCATTTCCCTTCAACTTCTCAGTCTTTCTTCTTTTTTCTCTGACCTGTCTCACACGGTCGAGTTCAAGGACACAACACTGTAGGTGGTTAATCCCCTCTGCTCCTCCTCTCTTCTATCCAGCTCTTCATTTGATTCTGTTCAGTTGCCAACCTATCCATTTTTAAGGGCAGCTCAGGTAAAAAAAAAAGAAAAAGAAGATCCTTCAGCTTCAACAATCCTGCCTCGGGATTGGCTAGAGGGTGCGGTCAGTCACGTGAGAGAGCCAATCAGTAGGAGGGCAGAGAGGAGACGGAGGGCTGCAGGGAGCCGGAGGAGTTTGAGCGTCTCATGTGAGGGAGGAGGTAGGTGTCCGAGCACAGCTGGTGAACGTCGAACCGGTCCTCCTTACGATAGGCCAGACAGCGCCTGATGAACGCCTGTAGAGCACAGGAGGATTTCAGAGAGTGAGATGCAGTCTGTGTGTGTGTGTGTGTGTGTGTGTGTGTGTGTGTGTGTGTGTGTGTGTGTGTGTGTGTATGTGTGAGTGTGTGTGCGTTCACTCTTCATGTTTATCAAAAGATACAATACAGGAGAGAGTCTATGTTTGGTTTGGTCTGTTTGGTGATAAAGACTACACCGGAAAATGATCTTTTTACTGGCACCCATTAGAGTTGACTCAGATGGTAGAGCATGTGTCAGCATGTGATTGAATTTTTCGACGACCTTCATACTTAATTTATACTATGTACATGCATATTAATAACATAACTAGTTACAACACACCATGTCTCAGCTCATTTATGATTATGTCTTCTTATATTGGACACAATGATGATTAACTATCAGACATTCTTCTGTTTGCACTGAAACTATTCAGTGCAACGTTTGAAATGACACAATAGTCCTGATTAATGACAGCAGTTTGGATCAATGTGAAGAAGAACATTGATTTTTCATGGTGTTTAATCAAAGCAACACAAAGCGAAGACTTCATCTTTAAATCCGTCAGATGGAGGAGGGTGCTTCTGTCATTCCCACCCCACAGTCTGAACCCCAGCCCTTGGTACATCTCAAGGGCTTTAGCCTGCATTTAGTTTCTGTGGAATCACATCAACCAAAGGCTGACTTGAAAGGAATTAAGTTACATTTTAAGGTGAATAGAAGATGCTATTTGCAGTAGATGGTGATTAAGCAGATACAGAGGTAGAGTTAACATGAGATGTCAAGCCTAAAGTAAAACGGACACAATGGCCCTCTCCTCTAAGTGACTACACATGCATGTGAGTGTGTGTGTGTGTGTGTGTGTGTGTGTGTGTGTTACCTTGGCCTCTGTGCTGGCCTGTGGTTTCGCAGGAAACTGGACCTCTGTGGCTTTGAGGATGGTGTTTTCCTGGAGAATGTCTTGTTGAGACTGGTTGTGACCAAACGGCTGCAGAGAACAAGACGCTCACATGACCACAATACAAAGTCGTTTCCAATGCTTCATCCATCATCTATTGTTTCATGAACACTGAATTGAAGATTAAAGTGCATGCACAAAGCTCATGTCTACAGATCTTATCTTCTACATTTCAAAGATTAATGGAAATGGAAATAAATAACATATTGTTCAAACCCACGTGCATTTCTGTTATTATTGTATCATAATTGTTTAATTCATGTGCTCTTTCAAAGGTGTAATGTGTAGTTTGTTGTACTGTTGTACCTTGCGTCCATAGAGGCACTGGAAGAAGATCACTCCCACGGACCAAACGTCCACCTTGTTGGAAATCTTAGGCGGCTCCTTCCCCACCACAAAACACTCGGGTGGGAGATACCTGAAAATGCAAGCACAGAATACTAACCATGTCACAAAAGAGTTCATTTTTTGTATTCATTTGTAAATGAGGGAATAGAAATGTAATAAGTAACTATTCACTGCCAATAATAATGTCAGCAGTATAAGAGGAATGTGTGCTGATCCCTTCAGGTGTCCGACCAACATCCTACAGTAATACAAAATAACAGCCCTAACCCTAACCCTAACCCTAACCCTAACACAGGTAAACCGGTTTGAAAGGTGATTGATTTCTATCCATTTGCCAGTAGAGAAAATAGCCCCTAGTTTTTACTCTGGTGAGTCATATTCAAAGACACAAACCTGGCAGAAACCGTCTCTCACTCTTTCAACTCGCTGTCCTGCCAGTGTTGCATTATGTTTCCAAGATGTGAACAACCGTAAGAACACAATGCGCCAAAGTTGGTTGGGGGATTTTGGTGTCTGCTTTCAGGGTTTGTGTCTTACCAGTAGGTACCAGCGCCCTGTGATGTGAGGTCCATCCCATCCACACCATAGTTATCATCGTCCATGATCTTCGACAGGCCAAAGTCTGTGATCTTGATTTCTCCACACGCAGTTCCGTCCACCAATAGGATGTTACCTGTGTACCACACAGACAGTGAGACTCAGTTCAGGATTGGACACCAGGCTAAAAAGTAAAGCTCTCAGATCAACTGAAAAGATCTAAATGACTGATTTTATAAGTTTGCGCCCTCTTATAAGAAGATGCAAACACTTCAAGCGACAACCTCGGTATTCAATTGAAAATTACTAATATTAAACCATTTACCTTATCTTAAATGTTTAATATGTCTTAATACATCTTGATGTAGAAACTGTTTTTTAATACTGGAAATGTGACCCACCAGGTTTGAGGTCGTAGTGGATGATGGGAGGTTTGATCTCATTGAGGTATCGCAGGGCGCTGACAATCTGCATGACGATGGAGCGAGCCTCCTTCTCTGACATCAGCTTGTTTTGTTTCAGATAGAAGTCCAGGTCGTTTCCTTCACAGAACTCCAGCACTGTACAGAACCTGAGAGATCAGAGGGCGGTGACGGACACACACGGTCACATACAGGAGAGAAAGATCTAAATGATCAACTCAATGACAACAAATAAAAGTCAGCAATAAAAGTACTCAGTGAGATCTGTGTGTGTATATAACGATGGCTACCAGTTTCTTTAACTCTTTTGGGTTTCACAAGCATAGTCAACACTTCACAGCTAAAACTTAACCAGTGTCAGGACATGCTGGTGCTGAATCACACATATTTCTTACCCCTGCGTTATTCGCTCTAACTTGTAGCTCTGACGTCAAGCCCAGAGGCTGATTACAAACAACTTATGCATTATTTGAATATTCACTGTGTAGGATCATCCTGGTTTGACTCTAAAAACCAAGGTAAACAATGCTTTTTTAACCCAGTAACCTGAGGATATGTCGACCCAGCAGGGAGGCAGCTGGCAGAGGTCGGAGGGGACTCACGTGTCAGTATCCAGCGAGAAGTAGTCGTACAATTTCACTATTCTGGGATGGTCCAGCTGCTTGTGTATCCGGTACTCCCTGCACGCATGCCTGGAAGGAAATACATGTCAGAGTAGTCAGTGTGTGACTGCGGTGAGACTTTGTCCTCGTGCGTCAGAATTTAACTGTTCGAGACGAGACCTACTTGTGATAATTCTCCTTCTTCTCCTCTCTCCAGTTCTTGTTGAGTTGGTGGATTTTAACGGCTGCATAGCGCTGCTCAAACAGGTCAAAAGCCTGTGATGGATAAGAATACACACACACATCATACACACACCTTTGTGTCCGAACATTTATTCACACAGCGTGAAAAAGAACGACAATTACTTGTGCCGCACTACAGTTATTACCTTATAGACTTCACTGAAGCCACCCCTGCCCAGCAAGTGCAGGAGCAGGTACCTCTCATTCAGAGTCGGATGGTCTTTAAACCTGTGTGATGAGGAACATGGATGTTTAATATCATCAGGGAACATGAGGAGGAAACGCCTTAAACTAGGATCTGATCTGGCAAATGCAATTTTGACTTTAAACAACAGATCTGCAAAGAAAGACGATTGTATCACTCCTCTGGATAAAAGCAAAACTGAATTAAAAGTCATCTAACCATGATCTACACTCATTAGTTTACATCCATTCATCCCTTGCTGTGAGTGGATTGGACTTACGCCGAGCTGTCCTCATTGTTGATCCTCTTCAGCTCTCTGATGTGAAGGTTCCTCACCCGCTCCAAACGCTCCAGCTCCGCCTGAATCTCAGCCTCCTCCTGCAAACACCAAGATGAGAGGCAGCATTTCACACTTCAGTTCGTGTAGTGTTAAAATGTTTGTAAAAAGAATCACATTTACTTATTCGTTATTTATGCAATCAAACAATTTGCTGACAAATGATTGGTTATTTAAAGCTGAATGTGGGAGTACTGCATCCAACTCAGCCTTGACCATTTTGATGCCATTTGATGATTACACCGGTTATATTAAACAATGGCTTCATCTATACTAATGTGTCTATATTTAAAATGCATTGAATTTCCAACCCCCTGAAACACACACTCCGGAAAGGCTGCTTTTCCTGCTTTAGTTTGAAAACTCAGAGGTTTGCGTTTTAGTCTGGACGGGCAGAAACCTTTTCTTTTCTTGTTGGTACTATTTTCTAAACAAAGCTAACAAAATGGAGAGTAGAGGTCATGCATCTGCTTACACTAACAGATGCATGACCAGTGTATGTGAATGGTCATGTGATATGTGTTTTCTGGTGTTTGTATGTATGCAGAATATTTCTGATACAGAATATACCTGAGCTGCTTGCCTGAACTGTTTTTATTTTAACAAAAATGTATTCACATGGAAGAAGCCTAAGTTTTATGTGAAGTGGACCTGGTAGACAGGTGCGTGGGAAACTAAGCACATCGTGAACACAAAGTTTATATTTTCCAGACATTTGATTTTTCTATTTCATGATGAAACTTAATGAAATATCTTCTGGTAATACACCTTTTTTATTGATTCTTTGTTTGACTGATAGACTCAATGATAATATAAATATTCTTACTGACCTTCTTCAGATGTCCAAGTCGGAGCTTAAAGATCTCTTCCTGCTCGTGGTACTCAGCCAGGGTCAATCTGTCAAAACATAAACAAGTCTAAACCAATAATGATAACAACAACATGAGCAAAGACACTGTATTGGAAACAGTCATTATGATCTACAGGAAGTAATGAATTCAGTTATATTTCACCTTGCAATTAGACTCTAATCCTCCAGTTAGAAACAAAATGAGCACCTTTCACTCAGTTCTCAGTAAATTGAAAAGATAAAAGATGTAAAACAAGCCCAAAACAATATAAACATCATCTAAGTTCTAGAATCCTCCAGTTTCACACTGCCATCATTTGTTTCAATAAACTTACAGCTGGGGCAGGGAGGGCTTGAGGAAGGGGTCCGAATCATTGCCATTGACCACCTTGGTTTTGCGCTGCTTGGGTTCAGAGGTGGAGGCTACCGAGAGGGAGGGGGACACCGTGTTTGGAGGCTTCCTCTTGGCCAGCAGCTTCCTCTGTCGCTCTATGTCCTCTCTCTGCTGGTTTATACCCTCCTGTTGCCTGTTGAGAGTGGGACACAGAAGGAGAGGGCGCGGGTCACATAGGAGATACAGGAAAAGGAGATAAACATCTTAAGTTTTCATCTAGTTGTAAAATTATCTGCTTTTACAATTCTCCTGTGTATTTAGGACCCTTCAAATACAATTATAATGCATTGGCTCACTTGATCAGGTTCTGGAATGCATATCCATCAGTCCACTGCTCCGTGTAGGATGCTCCATGTCTGACGGTGGTGAAGTGGCCGAGGCGGAGGCGATCCTGCATGCTCTTCTCACGACACGACTGCTTCTCCTGGGTGCTCTGTGCACGGGAACCAGGCAGACACACACGCACATGATGAGAAATGATGAGGGTGAAGCTGAGGGTGTCTCTAAAGCAGCAACTAAAGAGAGTGTTTCTCATCTCTGCAGTATATGTATATTAGATTAACCATTGTGGCAGATACTTTTGCCGAATCAGAGCACACACGAGGCACATTCCAAGCTCCAACGGATGAAGACAGATAACCCATGAAGACTACAACATTTTTTTCATTACGAGGCTAAATATCCAGGCATTTTAAAGCCCCATGAAGCGACATGTTACTAGAGTTTTACCGTCATTAGATGTGAACCAAAGCAAAGATAAAACACCAGACAATATTGGACTAATTATGGGAAAGGTGTGACTGTGTTGGCACCATTTCTAGTGTGAGTGTAATGCTGCATTCCCAGCAAATGCTAAGCAAATTTTTGCGTCATGTTACTCATGCAAGTTTGGCCGCAGGATATTTTGTGTTTACCGTAGGTGTTAAAGTAACCTGTGAATACTTGCTCATTCTCCTCCGAAGTGGAGCACTACTCTCTGAAGTGACTAGAGCTGCTACTTAGCACTTGTTGTGGAAGTGCTGGAGAAGCCAATGTAGTAGTGTGGGTCCAATAGACCATCCGGAGACTCAGGGAATCAGGGAATTTCACCGTCTTCTCCAGGAGCTGCGTCCTGATGACTGCCTGAGGCTGACCAGTGGCCGGTTGGATGATCTGTAAGCTCGTATTGATGACAGGACCTGTCTCGGACAAGTTTCCTTCTCAATGCTGATTGGCTTTCCCGACATTGCATCATGCAAATGTTTTGCTCTAGTTAAAATATTTCCACTCGAGCAGTGAAGGCAAATGATGTGAATTTTGCGTCTTCTATTTTGAAACGCGTCATTCCTGCCAGGCGTAGTGAACGGCCTCTACAGTATTTCGTTCTTTATCTTTGCATTGACTTTGTATGTAAATTCTTGCATAAACAGTTTGCTCTGCGTTTGGAGTGAATGCATCGTAAGTCTGCACATTATTAATACCATTGAAAGTAAATCTTTAAATCTTCTACATGTTGTGAACACATTACATGTAAAAGACATTATGTAATCAATTTAGTATCTCTGTTACATTCATACACACTGTGTGGCTGTTAGTTTATTTGTTTCCCTCTTGTTAGCTTTACATTTCAGATGCTGTGGTGTGATGATGAACATACGGCCGATGTCCAAACGTGAGTATGTGAAAACAGACCTTTTCTATTAGCAATTTCTTGCTCATGGTGATGCACTTGTTGAGCCTCTCCTTGTATTTCTCCAGGAGTTTTTGCTGTTCATCAATCTGTCTCCGCAGGTCACAGTTCGCCTGTGAAAGACAGACAAAGGGGAGAGTAAGAAATATAGTACGAGCGTATAATGAGGTGACATCCTCCAATCCAAGCATCCTATGTCTCATCAAGACATGGGATATAGACCAGTGATTTTCAACCTTTTTTGACCCGCGGCACATATTTTACATTTACAAAAACCCTGGGGCACACCACCAACCAAAATGACACAAAATGACACTCTATGGCCTAGCACAGTACATATAATACATATAGTTACTAATATAGTTTCTAAATGTATTAAAAAGCACTATTTTAAATTATTTCAGCCCTTTATTACTTTTATCTTTTAATGAGCACAAATTGAATCAGAGACATATTATACCCATTTTATCACAGTTGATAATGTTCCTTGGGGTCTTAATGAAATGAGACCCCAAGTCAAAATACAAAATACCACAAGGATCATTTAAAACAGGACCTTTTAACCGTGTCTAAAACAGATTGACCTGTTTTGAGTGCCAATAGTTACTATCGCCATTTACCCGCGCTTCATTGAATTTCTTCACTTTGACATTCAGAGCACTGGGCAGAAATCACATCGCGTCAACACCCACCGTGGGCCTTCGCGATGCTTTGTTTTAATTAAACAGTCGGATTCCCCTGGTCCGCACCAGTTCTAAGTCAGCTGCTAGGCGCCAGCCGAATTTTCTCTGTTATTCTGCAGTAAAAATACACAAAAATGTGTATGAGCATAGTCAGAGACACCATGAACAGGAATCCATTCGAAGTCACAGAGTTATAACCTCTCAAGGAATATTTTTAATCAGCATCTAAATATGGCTACATTAGGAATACATTAGTCGTTTTTTAAAGACTTCCCCTTCAATTTGAAGTAAAAATACATAATTTACATGAACAGATACGCCATGAAGATAAAAATAAAAATAATCAAATGAGAGACTATAACTAAAATATAGTTGTGTTTTCGTTCTTTTTAGGTGCTCTGACTATCTATACCGCTTTACCGTATGAGGCATTAGTAGACGCGCAACAAAAACCAGAGTGGCGGCTGGCTTTCTACATGACGGCTCACTTTACTGCAGTCCAGAGTCGCCGCCGCCGACCGCCGTACCCGGTCCCCTCCAACAGCCCGCCTTCCGCACCGGCGTCGGACACCGCCCCGCGGTCCAAGAGAAAGAAAGCCCCCGCACCACTGACGCCGTGAGGCACCGCGGAAGAGGACCCCCCCCCCCCAAAAAACGTTGAGGCGTGCCGCACACCGAGTCTCCGGCGGCGTGGATAGGAGGGCGACGGGGCGACTGCTCCCCCAGCTGCGGGACGTGCCCAGCGGTTTAACCACAAATACCAATGATACCGGTGAAAGTCAAGTTTATTACCGATGTGCAGATGTCGGTAAACGAGGCAAATATCGGCCGCTACCGATGTTCGGTCGATACTTTGGTGCAACACTAGATATTAGATAATTTCCCACGGCACACCTGACGATCTCTCACGGCACACTAGTGTGCCGCGGCACACTGGTTGAAAATCACTGATATAGACAATGAACTCACCCTGAGCAGGTCATCTATTCGCCCCTCTTTCTTTTCCAGGTCCAGACTCTTGTTGCTCTCCAGAGCAGCAAGTTTAATCCCTGTCAAGTCCGTCTAAGATGACCACACATACATGTACAAGTCAGATGGTGCATTACGGGAATACTGTAAAATGTGGATATTGTGAATATAAGTGTGTTTTCTGTGTGCTTAACATTACCTGGACCAACTTGCTGGAGGACGCTTTAAGATTGTGTTCCCCAAAACACAGACTTGTAGGAGAGGAGCTATTCTGCCGGATCTACAGATAGAGAGGTTCTGTTAAACCTTATAGTTACACATACCACAAAGACTCACATCCACGTCACATGCAAGTAATTCATCAGAACGATAAGGTAATTGTGTGACTTTCAAGAACTCACGATTGAGCCTGGAGCAGAGTGCGAGTTCTGTGGAGAGCGACGAGCTGATGGGAGGCCTCTAACTGGACTGGAACCATTTCCTCCCTGGAACTTTGCATAAAAAAAGGATTGCATTGACTAAAGAATCCCGTGCAAGCTGATAAAAATAGTGACATATTTGCATAACACTAGTTGCTGTCATACTCACGTCAAAGTAGTCGCTGATCTTGGGCCCACGTGATGAGGTCTTCCCTGCAAAGAATATGAACACATTTTAATGCAAGTAGCGGTAATAAATATTACATTACACTGATCTTGTAGTGGTGTCAGTCATACCTTGACTACTCTCTGAGTAGGTGTCAGCTTTCCTTTTCCTCCCTCTGGACGTTTCAGAGTGCTTCTTCTCTGGGGTCTGTAAATCAATAGGAAGTAGAGGAGGAAACAATGAGATATAAATCCCAGATGTTTTACCAAACTAAGCAGGATTCAGTGGTGGTGTACAGCAGGAGAGAGCAGCAGGAAGGAGAAGTACATACTGAGTAGGCGGGGGAGCTCCCTCTTTTCAAATCAGAGTTCTAGAAAGAGGAGAGAAGAGAGGAAGATGTGGAGGTAGTTGGAAAGACAGAAAGGCGAGTGGGCAGTGCACCGACAAAAACTGTAGTAAATCTGCCTTTAACTGTGTAATGAAATGTGTAACATTTAATTGCACTTAAAATGGTCACTGCGTCTGTGTGTGTGTTACCTCCGACTCCTTGTCGCTAGACGAGCCCATGCTCCCATAGCTGTGGTTAGAGGACTCGTTGGCCAGGCCCTACACACAAAGACGATTAAATAAGTGAGCATATACAGTATAGTTTAGTCGGTGCAGGTATGTGATATAATTGAAGCTCTGTGACCTCATGAAACGTAAACAACATTCACACAAAGCCTAGAGGCAGGCCTCTAGTGTGCCACGTCTGAGAGGAATTGAAATCTTCAGTTATTAGGCGTGTCACTTGGAAGTTTTCCATGTAACAAATAGTGTCCTTTTAAGGGAAACAGGAACTTTAACCTGCTTTTTACAACACATCTTCTCTGAGCTATCATCAAAGAGTTAGTCACTCATGATCACAAGCTTCGAGACTAATTCACCTTTTGTACAACATTTTTACTGCTTCAAGTAAGCTCTGCTTGTTGTTAGGATGATCATTGACTACTTTTACATGGACACCAATATTCCGCATTTAACCTGATCAACACAATAGTCTGAATTAGACTCTATCACATAGACCACCTTTTCCTATTATCTTAACTCAATTAAGGTCATACTTGGAATTGACCTAAGTTTCATTACATTTACATGAAATTGCATTAAAAGATTCCTGTTAGAGTTTGCTCAGCATTTTGCAACACTAACATACAGTAGTTACAAACTGCTTGACGACGCTCACCCTGGTTGTAGTCAAGATAAACATTTTAAGTGAGTTGTTTGCGAGATACGGTTCCATCGTACAATTAACTATTCCAGTTTGGGGTTTTAAAACTGGAGGAATAACGTCCGACGTAATGCCGCTGTGGACACAATGACATGAATCAAAATCAGACTATGCACATTAACATGTAAACAGGAATATGAAAGGAAGATTCTATTAGCAACTCATGTAAACACCATTATTGAATTAGTGTCTCATCCAGAATGAGGTCATTAGTCGGTATATAGGTGTTCATATAAAGTTAGTCATAGTCTTTAGTCCACGGTTGAACTGTGGGTGTGTGTGTGTGTGTGTGTGACGCATCTGAAAAACGAGGAAAGAGCATTTCTGAGCATCTGTTACCTTAACACCTCCACTGGTGCTCCCAGTGCTGCCTCCTGTGTTGCCACTGACAGCTCCTGTAAACCTGGCCTCCAGCAGCTCCTGTCTCCTGGGGTCCAGGCTGTGCAGCTCCTCCATGGGGACTGGTATGAGGAGTGGGGGGGGGGCAACAGAGTAAGGTTACAACACTTACATTATCACCATTACTAACAAAGAGTAGTGCGTAGCAGTGTGACGAATCTAAAAAACAAATACTCAGGTGAAAGACTGAGCACTACGAGGAGAGGAGGACAGTATCTGGGGGAGGATTAGAGAAAAATTGGAGTGATAACTGGGATAAAAATAGAATATGGATTTCAACTGTAGGTGCAGAAGGTAGCTATTGAAAAGGTGCACTTGCATCCTATGATGGTAGATACTTAAGATGACACTGCATTTCTAAGTTGAGCAGTAAGGTCATTCGGCCACTGGGGAGCCGGGATGGAGAAGAGTCGAGGCCAGCGAGTCCAACACATACAATCCTCAACCAGCGCTTCTATTTTTCTCAGAGGCTGCAACAACGGCTTCTGTGCACAACGCTCTCACAATCACTGGATCTCAAAACCTCTGGAACTACGCATCACCTGAGACCCCCGAAGATTTATCCATGCGATGCTGCAATCTAAATGGACATTTTGGGCCTTTCAGCGGCAGCATTGTGTCTAAAAGATGCTACAAATGAGCAAAAGTGTCCATCTCACTGCTGAAACAGGAAACTGCCTTTAGTTTTCAAAGCCTGGTTTTACATTTTAATTTCCTCAGTATACACTCAGAGATGAGGATGTCTGCGTGTTAAACCTTTACAGGTGTAAATCAGGACCACAATATAAAACGACTCTAATACAAGCAGATAGGCTGACATATAGGCTGCCTGACTGGGCCCTGTTCCATGACGACCCGTTTCCAGGGAAAGACCCACACACAGACACACACAGACACACACACAGATCCCGTGCTTCCAGCTGGGTGCTGCTGCTGTAAGTGTTTGTTTCCTTATTGGACATTTACTGGCTGTCATCATTACACAGCGTCTGGCACAGGGGCGAGCCCTAAAAGGCAGTATGGACATTATGAAACCCTTGTGCACAGAAACTGAGAGCTCACGTCAAGGCCCGTGTGAGGTTACCTAAGGACAAGGCACAGTGATTTGGCTTCTTTACGTCTATAAAGCTAGAGCTTCATATTCCAGCGGCTCCCTGTGTCTAAGTGCATTAAAACTTGAGACTCCGAAGTTGGCATTGAAGTCCACGAACCAGACAACATCCCGGAGCAGTGATTTGAACTGCTTTGGACGACTTGTTAACACCACAGCTGTCGACATACATGTGTGAATAAACGTGTAATGACCTATAACCGATAGACTTGGATACATTGTTATAATCACCCTCACGTCCACAGTAAGCAACACCGTCGAGAACACGGTGAAAGCAGCCGCTTCCAAACTGAGCACAAAGTATGAAACGGGGCCTGTTCACAAGTTCCCCGCAGCGGGGACATGGATCGCTGTGCATTCATGGATCCGCTGCTGCGTTGTTTGCCTCTCTCTAACTCGAGGCTGCTGTTAAAGAGCTGGATGTTACTAACTGCCATTAAAAACACAGTATTCGCCCCGCGTCGCTACAAACTAAGCAGGAGTCCTGTGGGCTGACAGCCGCTGAACGAGGAGCTAGCGTTGCCTTTGTGCAGACACGATAGCCCGCTGCTACTCAGACTGGCCATCAACTCCACTGACAGCTGACGTTTGGCTCCCAATTCACGGCATCAGTGAACTTGACATCCATTTCCACTCCACCACACGTTAGCTCGACACGGCCCCGACCCCCCACTTCTCCCGCAGGGAACACACTTTCAGGGGAGCAGGGTCGGCGGTGCCCTCGGCGGGCTGGTATGTACCTTCCTTGCTCTTTGCGGTCGCCGTTATATGTTGTTGAGAAATCGTTGGGGACGAGGAGAGCTGCGACCAAGATGGCGTCGCCTCCAAACTTCCACCACCACTTCCACTGTTACTTTGGACACTCATGAAGCCACTTTACCGCCGAGAGGGGCCAGCGTTCACTCTGCCTTTTCACGGAAATCCCAAACTTGAGTCCATCGACACCTGCTGTCGCCGAACAGGCCCGGAAACGAGAGCTGGTCGCTTCTTCCGTCGCTAAATGTCTCGTTCGCTGCGACCCGAGCGGGTCCTGCGGAAGAGCGGCTTCTTCTTCACGGGCTCGCTGAGACGGATCCGGTGTAACCTTTGCATGATGACCGCACCGCACCGCACCTCACGCACCGCAACACAACGCACCGCGCGTCTCTCAGCATCCAGTGCGCGAGCGGAGGTTTGATTCCAGTAGGCGAGGCTATCGCGAGGCTGGCGCGCACCTAGCAGCGCGAGGGGGGATGGCATGACACCGAGACACGCTGATCCTGGATCATTTTATCTTCCACCACAGCAGCCCGAGGTTCAGTGTGGAGCACAACCCTCCTCCTCCTCAGATCAGCCTGCTGTGCTGAGGAAAACAACCAAAAATGGCCGAAAGTTGCTGACTGCTTGACGAGCAGGAAGACACACACACACACGCACACACAAACACACACACGCAAATAGAGTCACGCACGCGCGGGTGCAGACTTCACTACACACATTCAGACATACACACAATTGTATATATTTATATAAAATATGTTGTTTGCATGTAATTACACATGTATACAGTAAAAAATATATTATCACAGATTATAATATACACTAATGTATTATATAATATAAAACACTAATAAAATAAAAATATGTACATTGTCAAAACACTATAAGTAAACAACAAGATATGTGTAAATATATACAATTAGCTTATACACAGGGATGTCAATTGTATACATTAATTTATAGGGAATACAAATGTAGACCCTCACACATATATTTATATATATAGAAAATTTAGACTTTACACACACATTTATATTTTCGTATATATAAATACATATATATATGTGTATAAAATGTACAGACATATACAGACAAGCCTCATTTACACTGAGTGTACAGAAAGAGAAAGAGAGAGTGTGTGTGTGTGTGAGAGAGATAGATACAAAGAAAGTGAGAGTGAGAGAGGGAGGGTGTGTGACAGAAAGAGAGAGAGAGAGACAACGAGAGAATCAGAGTGAGAGAAAGAGAGAGAGTGTGTGTGAGAGACACGGACAGACAGAGAGAGTGTGAGAGAGAGAGAGAGAGAGAGAGAGAGAGAGAGAGAGAGAGAGAGAGAGAGAGAGAGAGATATGTGTGCGCATGTTTGTGTGTGTGTCTGTGTGTGTGTGTGTTAGTTACGGTCCTGATATGCTGTTTTTCAGTCTTGAAATACAAGTTGCAGGAAGGGGAGTGCAGGTGGGAGGATAGGGATGTGGTCTGGGCTATAGGGTCTTTTGTTCCAAATTTGGTGCAGTGCATCAAAATGCCGTCTTGTAGGGCAACACGCGCGCGCGCACACACACACACACACACACACAAACACACACACAGACACACACACAAACACTCACACACCTATAGATATATTGAGTGCTGAATGTTTGGCCTCTATTCTTAGAGCCTTTCCGATTTACTTTAAATGTAATAAAACTTTCCCAATGATTTCCCTCTAATATTTGAAAAGTTATTTCTACCATAGATTAATTTCCTTTGATAAAATAAATAAATAACAGCAGTTGTGTAAAAGTGTCTTTTGTCTGTCAAAGCCCTGTTCCACTTGCAGCCAGCTTGCATCAGGAAATAGACTGAGGCACGGACGGTCACACTGCACCTCACATGCACCTGCCCATGGTAACCTGATTTTTTTGGTCACACGGTTTCCATGGTAACAGTGAAATAATCTTGACAGGCAATGAGGATGGTTGTATAAGCATCACACTACTACTGCTGCCTGTCGGGTATGAACCAACATGTGACTGGGGACTGATATTCATGCAGCAGTCAGGACATTCCCAGAGTATCAAGTGTCTCTGGGAAAACTTGGACTGTTGGCTGACATCTTGAAAACTGCCCTCACTCGTGGGTAAGATACACAACTGTGGCCTACAGCAGTGTGGGCCCTTTGAATTGTATCAATAACAGTTTGATAATAAAGTCAGAGTAAAGAGGTCCAGTCATAATTGTACATTGCACAAGATATAATGTTTCACCACAATGTGATCACTGGTTTATTGGAAGAATAAATAATAAAGTCACTCTAAGATTGAAAACTTCAGATTCAATACAAAAACAGACAGTGTTTATGCATGATAGTTGATTGAGTTATATTTTGCAGATGTAATCTTTGACGGGCCTTTGGAATAATATTATATACATGTGCCATATGCAAAATGCAAAATGCCATACATGCTATATGAAGTTAGCCAGCCCCTCCCCATCAGTTATAATTTGTATAAAGGAATGAAGTATTTGCACATACAGGTTGAAGTGTAGTATTATAATAAAGTTTATTTTTTTACTATTCACACTCCCTGTCTTCAGAGCAGACAGTTTAATCCGTAACTAATCACATTTATTACAACCTCATTCCACTCAGCTGTCCATGAGTGAGCCATGTCAGCACTTACTGCCCTGGAATCCAGAAGCGCCATGTAGAGCTAAATGGAATGCAGCCATCACTCATGTTATTAATACAACCTCTGTGGTTCCTGCATAACATGTCAGGTGGCTGTTGTGAGAATGACTTATGCTCCACTTAACTTGATTTTTCTTTGTTTGCTTTTAGCTGCTGCCTTCAATCGGAAACAACTTCACCCCGCAAATAAGATGTGATGATATTACAAACATTGGCATTCAGTTTGACCCAACTCACACTGCTCACTAAAATCCAATGGCAAAGCACCCAATGTCCAACAACACATCAATCCAATCATCAAAACATATAATTAATTATTGTCTTTTATTAGATAATACACTGTATATACAAAACCAAACCACATATAGCACAGTTATGTTGTTTTCTGAAATTTGTATGAACATATGTTGTTTAGTCTAGGGCCTTAATAGGCATTACTTATATATTCTATGCTAGTCTAAAAACATTGAACAGTGGATCACCTCTCCACTTATGCTTAACATCTCTTCATTTTTCCTCACTATGGTCGAGGGTTAATGGCAGAGGATTTCACATCTTTCCTCAGTCGCTTACAATGATAACATCACAAACTTATTTGAGTCTTATTGTTTTAAATTGATTCAAACTGAACACACAGTTTTCTAACAAATGATGTCTGAATTTATCACAGATTATATTTTTAGGTAGACATTCATTTGATTTTCTATGACTACAACAGTTATTTATTTATACGGCTGATGAAGACTACAGCCTGTAAATGTTAAAGTTTAATATCTCACAAAACGTCTCTATTGATAATTTAACTGTTCTCATAATGACACAACAAAAGAATAGTAATCAAGACAAATAAAGATGAATGGTTAAATGTCTCTGTATGTTGGCGACCAGCCAAGAATCCCCCCCCCCCCCCAGGCTCCCGAAGCCCCCCTCGACCCTCGAAGGATAAACAGAGTAGATAATGGATGCATGGATAGATGGACAGTCAATTATTTAGCAGAATTGATTTCCTTTTTGCTATTAAAAGCACAGGCCAACAAGTATATGAATATAAAGAAATCAATTAAGAGTGCATATAAACCACAACGTTTCAGTCTGAAGTCATGAAGCCTCAAGAAAAGATGTGGTTCCTCGGTCGGAAGGATTGTCTCTGCCTCTCATACATGCTGACGTATGATCTGAGAAGGTCCTCCATTGTGGTAGCCTGTAAAAGAAGGGAAGTGATGTCCTTCATTTAGAATAAACAATCTAAAAACGGGATTGTTACGACCTATGGACCAACTGATCTAGAGAATAACATGTACCGGCAAAAAATACTTTCACAGCTTCTAAAGTGAAATTGATACGCCTGACTCTTACCTGTAATGTTTCACAGTCGAAGTTGTTTTCCCTCACCATGGTGCCGATGGCCATCTGGAAGAAGCTGCCTCTGCTGCGGTACTCAGTGATGCGGCTGAACGGGTGCATGACCAGCAGCTCCTGAAACATTGACATTATGTTTAAGCAGCATTAAGATTATATGTAGTGTAACCAGTACACACAAACCACAACAGGAAATGATGAGATGAAAAGAGAAGGACTAAACAACAATATAGCATAAAGCATCATTAAATGTTCAAGGACCCTCATTAATAATTATAATAATAATAATAATAATACATTATTTATCAGGCGACCTACTGGACATACCTTGGTCTTTGGGTCTATTATGCTTACGCCTTGTTTGCTGATGGCAATCCAAACAATTTGTGGGTAGCTAGATTCACACGTTTGCTGCAAATGAAATCATACATATAGTGACTCAACAATTCCTCAATAGTTTTCGGCAAACTTTGCCTTCACTTCAGCCTGATCACTCACTTTCACTTCGAAGAAGGCACAGCCGAAAGTTGGCCAACTGCAGATGTGTGTAAGGAAAGCGATTTTGGCCTCCTGCACAGTGATCCCGCTCTGCTTGTTGTAGGCGGAGATGATGTTCTGCATGTAGAGGAGGAAAAATGAAAAACTGTGTAAAAGCTTCGCCAATCCAACTCCCAAAAACGCTTTGATATATTTATGTTAAGAAAATCAACATTTCTGTATATTTCTCTTTTACCTTCTTCCAGTCATCAGAAGACATCATTTGCATCTGGTCTTCAGGAACCAGGTCCTTCAGCATCCTGGGGATCATGACAAACTGGGTCCTGTCTGAATCCACTTTGCATCTGAACAGCAGCCCACCCAGGGTGACCATGTCCTCTTTTGTGCAACTGTGGTATCCCCGCAGGTACTTAGGCATTTCCTGCATGGAGGCAGAACAGAGGAGGTGCACCATGATGATTCGGCTTGTTGACAAGAAGAGAAAAAACATCCCTCACGATTGCGTGTAATTGTAAGTTGGTCACAGTACCTGTGGGAAATGAAAGATGAGGTCTGCGATCTGGTCTTTCCCCGGATTCACATTGAACCAGAGCTTCCTCTTAAATAACACCAGGTAGGGAATGTTACCCTGGATACCTTAGAAAAAGAAAAAAAACTTGAAACATGAAGATGATCTGACGTTTAAAAACCGGCGGTGTTTGCATGATGCAATACCTTCTCTCACTCTCTTTGTTTTCTTAGGGAGGTCTGACGTCTGCCTCAAACTATCAAAGAAATATTTCTGCTCCTCCAAGCTCACGACCTACAAACAGAAAAAAGAGAACAGCACTGATATGCAATGCCTAGATATCATTATCAGCATGTGTGAGACAAATTAAATGAGGACATTTATGAACTAATCATCTTATCTGTTTGATTTAACTTAAGAATTAGTAAGTTCATCAGTTTGGACCAGACAACAAAATGTCCCCTTATCCTTCATTGGAATCTGTATATCCAATCTTCATCTCTTCTGTCACATCTAAATTAAAACATTGGCTTGAAAGAAGCAATCTTAAGAACATGAACATCGCCCAACAGCACCTTGTCCGGTGTTTTCAGGTAGAGGCCAAACCCTTCAGCTGAGCTCAGGTTGAGGTGAGAGGCAACACTGCAGCACAGGTCTTTGATCGAGGTTGTAGATTTGACCTCGATTATCTGGATGACAGCAAGGACAGTAGCAAATCAAAAATATGAAGCCTAATGATATTCACATTAAAGCAATAGTTTGACATTTTGGGAAATTGACTTATTTGCGGTCATGTCGGAGGTTATATAAGAAGATTGGTACCACTCCCATTTCTGTACCATGTGTGGTCATTATGTAGCTGGAGCTAACCTGCTGCTGGCTACTGGTACATATTTTACTTTCATCATGACATAAGTACTGTGTATGAGAGAGGTTAAACTATCTCTTAAATTTCTAGACAATGAGCCCCCAAAATATCCTTAAAAATATCCCCGTAAATTATTATGTTAAGAGAAAGGAGCAGAGCAGAACTAGTGATAAACAGTGTTTGGTTCCAATTTCCTTCCACTGGTGAAATGAAAGATGTAATTCAATTAGCATCAATGTCATAATCAATTTCCCCAGAGCTAAAACAGAGTTGATACACTAATGGATGGATTGATCTCTTCCCAGGGTTGAGAGGACAGGTCTGTGTCTTACTTCATCCGTTTCGTTTGGAAAATGGATTTTATGGAAGATCATGTTGCTGTTCTGTAGGATGGCGTCCACCTCGACCTGATGGGGAGGGAGCTTCCTGGGCTCCTTTCTGAGGGAACAGGGCACTCAGATAAATTAATATACTGTATATAAGTGTTACACAAACGTGAAATAAAAGATTTTAATCTGAACAACTTGATCAAAACTAGACCTTCATCAGGCAAACATTTTGTGACAATGATAAGTCATCTTAAATAGGGAGTGGCTACAGTACAGCCAATCACATTCCTAAAAAATAGCAGGTTTGATTTGCAAGTGATGCTGCAGAAATGCATTGATTTGGCAGGTACACCAGTCATTTAGATTATAAAGCATTATCATCATATGAAAAATATAATCAGGCCTCACAAAATTACAATAAACTCTATGAATATAAAACTGCACAAATTGAAAATAAAATGTCAAGAGAGAAATCGATACCAAAATAGTTTCTTATGTAAAATATTTGAGTGCTATAACTTCAGTTGGGAGGCATATTATTGAATATTATTTAACTTGACGAAAGACCTTTGACCTTTGAGGCCTAAGAAGACCATATATGAGCCAGCATTTCTGGTGTGTTTGACCCCGTACCAGACGTCAGGACCTCAGCATATTTAAAACTTTTCTTTCTTGATATGTAACTTGTAAATCCACCAAATTAGGAACTCAACTTTAAGTACAACTCTTGAATTTATCCTTTAAATGATATAAGGACTAAAATATAAATATTCTTGGAATTTAGCTCAGTCGTGTCATTATTATCTACATCTGACAACTCATTTTTCAATCTTAATAAATGAAGTATGTTTGTTAGTTTGTTTCCGTTGCAGGCCAGTAACCAACACCTTTCACAGTACAATGCTGTGTAAATCAATGATTTTTGACCTGCACATCGCCTGCACCCTCTTCAGACAGACATCGGCCAGCGGGTCTCTGGGCCGCGACTCCAGGAAGTTCTGAGTGTGTTTCAACAAACTCTGACTGGGCGGGAACAAGCCTGAACACAGCCACATCAGCTGCCACCCACGCTCCAGACTCAGCCTGAGAGCATGAGAGAGGGGAGAAACACATTGAGGCTTTTCAAATCTTGGCTTTTGATTTTTCTTAAAATTCTTTTAAGTGGAAACATGCACGATGAGGACGCACCTGTTGATGTTGCCGGTCATCTGTCTCATTATCTGGCAGTAGATCTCATCCTGCAGGGCCTCATACTGCGTCGCCGGACCAAAGATCTGGTCCGTCAGCTCCACTGTGCTGCGGGCATGTTTAACGGGGTAGTCACCCATATACTTCAGGATAGGTGGAAGCTTAGGTCAAGGACTCACACAAACTCCCCTTTTACATTTTGTATACAGGCAGTCACTGTTTAGAAGTAAAGATTACAGATGAATTGGTAACAAATAAATAAACCGCAAGGCTCAGATGTCTAGTTCCTGGAAACAGAAAGTGTTTCTGCACACTCAAACTGCACCATCTAAAACAGGAAAGCACATTTATTAGAGGATATAAATGGAGGCGTTGCAGGCCAGGTAGCTGAGTTCAGAGTTGCGGACCAGACTTTTCATCAGCGGCTGCTTGAGAGGTTCTCTGGAACAGGCCCACAGTTTCTCTCTACTTAAAGCTCTGTATTGACCCTGACGACTCCCGTCTTTCCCCACAGTCCTGTGTGAGACAGGGACCACAGTGAGAAAAGGGCAGAGAAATTAGTTGACTATTGGTAATATATTATAAAAAAGACTGATTCATCCAAGTGGATATCTGGATGGTCAACATGTAAAAAGTCCCAAATTCACACACATAAAAAAAACTAAAACTACCTGAAGTTCTCAAGTGCAAACTCTTTCAATGAGAGAGGAGCCACGGTTTCATCCCTCTGCGGTGCGCTTTGTGCAGCTGAACGTTTCTTCTGGCCTGGACTGAGCAGTTCCTGAGGGGATCAGAGGCAGTTCATCAGTTACACCACAGGGGACGCTCATATCGATTATCATACACATGGATCCACTGCTGCACGCTGGAGTGCTCACACAAATCAGCTGAGGTACTTTGAGCTGTCTGATTTTCACCTTGGTTACACTTAACTATTTTTTGTGGCATGTGTGTGTCCCAAACATGGGTTTATTTGTGATTTATTTGGATGTGATGATTATAAGATGTATTTGGGTGTCCAGAAAGGTGCTGTGAAATTTGTTTATTATTATTATTCAATCGGTCTCATAAACAATTAATTTTAGGCACATTTTATTTAAATCTTAGCAAATAGATTTGCTTATTGCCACTTTATCATAACAAAAATATATTAATGAAAACGAATCATTTTCAAATATTTACACATTGTTATTTTCTGTAAATATTTATAAATATAAATATATGTATAAACACTTATGTTTACATACATCTTCACATTTTCTTTATTAGAGTGTTGTGATCTAATTTAACTTTTTACAATAACACATTGCAACTCTTTTATTTCTGTCTTACTTCAATTATATAAAATGTGACAATATAAAACTGGACTAAAACGTAGGAGATCAAAAGGAAACTCTACCAGCGTCTCTTCAGAAGGCCTTGTGAGAGTTGGGAGAAACTGCACTGAGTCCCTGTGGGCTCTAACGCTGTCGCCGGTCCGCTGGTTAGTTGCTCTGAGCCAGGTTTCTTTAGGAGAATAATATTCATCTTTTTCTACCAGCAGAAGGTCGCCACGTTTACAGTCGAGCACCATGGGGTCATCTGTGGGAGAGGAGACACCCAGTCGTGAGAGTTCAGGTGCATGGTGAGCTTTGTTTTCCTGCAGGCTCACACTTAAATAAATAGATGCATTTTTATATATTTACACCGTCTTATGTGCAGGTGAGTGTGAGCTTCCTGTTCCATCCTGTACAAACTGTAAACTCCTACCTGGTCCGTTGATGTCCTGCTGAGCCAGAGCGTACACCGAGCGCTGCCTCAGCCCCTCCAGGTTCCTCTCTATAAGTGCACCCATGTCCAAAGCCTCCGCGCACCTCAGGACAAAGTCTCCTTGGATTGTGGACAAATTCACTGATGGGGCACTGGCAGGGCAGATTTTGAATATTAGAGTTTAATTGTAAGATTCACAATGCTTTTGACGGGAGTATATTCATGGGAAGTAAAGTTTACCCATACTTCATTGTGTTGACGTCCTTCACGTCCAGGTAAGAAAGCTCAACGAGTCTCTTTTCTCTTTCATCAATGAAGAAGATGCCTTTCCAGTTTACGGCCACGACAAACTTGCTTTTGGCCAAAGGAGGTCCTGTGCACATATATATGAATACAAAGGTTTCAAGAACAAGCTTGTAAATCATCTGCCATTTCCTAATTTCAACCGGAAATCCCCAGTTCAAAGGTGCAGCTACTGTACATTGGTGTTGTTTAGCCTGTTACGACATTAAAACATAACCCACTTCTGGATAATAATTTCAAAGCAATTTAGGTCACAGGCGGGCAAAGAAGAATGGAAGAACATCAAGACCTCCCTGGATATTTAGGAAATGATGTTGAGCATTGTACGTTGACTAACCTGACAACATTGTAACTTCATAAAACTTGGAGAAGTGCAGCGGCCATTTCTCCCGGGCACTGTCGACCAACGCCCCTTTAACACTTTCTTTGCTCTGTTTCCCGTTGACATAAGGACCCTGTATTGAGACCAGCATATAGGATATACCATGAGGTGCCTCAGCTTTGTTGTGCTCAGTAAAATACAGTAAAATGATAAAGACATCAGAAAATATTTCAGGCAAACTCCTTTAGCCCCTTCGTTTAACTGCATGGCACTGTACCTCTAAATGTGCTGCGCTGATGAGTTGGATCCATTTCCCCATGGATTTGTTCTCAATCAGTGGTGTGGTGATGCACCCCTCTACCACCCTGTGGGCGTTCTCTCTGCTGTGGTCAGAGCCAAACTGGATGTAATAGTGCTTAGCTGCCAGCTGGACATATTCATCCTCCTGAGAGAAAAAAAGAAATGTTTATTGGACACATTTCACACAATCTGGTGTCTTATTTTTGTTGCTATGGATTAGATTTTAATATCAATTTAAATACATACAATAGGAAAAATAGTCCCCAAAAGATGTAGCTGAGTAATGCAGGTATTTATTTTTGCTGTCTAATAAAATCCATGTTTATATTAAGAAAGTGGAGATGTCATGAATAAAGAAAATATTGTGGACCACGAAAAATAAAATTATTTTTGCTTTTTTTTTGTTGACTTTATTTATTTTTAAGCTGTATTAAGTGTTTTCTAGCCACTTGGGGTTAGCAGAAACAAGCCTTAAACTACAACATTATTGATTTTTGTAATCTTAAAAAGGGACAGAGTACATTAATTAATATGAGCACACTGGTTCATACTAATGCACCAGAGTTTTCAGGCTAATTTTTGTCTGCAGTCCCTGACAGGTTGATATTATAAAGAAAACAATAAACCAACAAGCAGATATAACAAACTTACAGCTAGCATGTAGACACGCGTAAACATTAGTCCGAGTGTGACCCATTATCAATATAGCGATACTGATATTAAGAAGTTGTACAAGTATATATAGGCCACTGGATTGCTTGTGTTCGTTGAAGAGGTTCACCTCTCATCCAAGAGGCTTCTTCACTTCTAACTGACTAATGGGAGGTTTCAGGTACTTCATCTATGTGGGTCTTTACCCGTTATGTTAAACAGGCAGGTCATTAAACCCCCTAAATGGCTCAACACAGGTACAGACCCATAAAGATTAAATACCTCGTACACTTGTACAACATCTGAGAGACCCTGGATGACTGAGAGTCTTGACAGACAAAGATACTGATAATGATTTATTATAATCTATGTTTTGATGCCCTTCAAATGGTGTTATTCGTTTTTTGGTTTTGTAATATTATAGAAGTGAAGTAATAACGAGTATTACTGGCATCCTTATTGGTAAACTGAGTTGTTTCACTGCAGAGCCTCACCTTCTCACTGACGTACTCTCCCGACTTGATTTCCTTGATGACCTGCCTGTAAATCAGATCTGTGCTAATATCGTCCGTCGAGCAGTCGTGCCACGGTGTGAACAGCTCCTTGCGGATGGAGAGACTCCAGGGGGTGTCCTTCTCCTCTTTGCCTTGCCTCCTCATCTCTTGCTCACACTGAGATACTGCATCCAACACATGCTTCCCACAGCTGCCCAAAGACCACATCTGGAGATGAGACACCAACAGGGTTTGAACTAATGCGGTTCTCTATTACATATTAGCACTAATCAAACAGATTATTAAGAGTTGTGGATTTGGTTAAACTCTGTGAGTGAGGCTGACCTTCTCATAGAAGCTGATGTACAAGGAGAATCCATAGGTGTCTTTGAGACCCATCTCTCGAGCAACAGCTTGACAGATTTCAGCAGAGGTGGAGGCTGATTCCATATGAACACTGATACTGCGGCCGTCCATTAGAGTCACAGACACATCTAAGGGCTTTTTGGACTTGGCAACCTGTCAGTGGAGGGAAGGAGGATGAGACTGGATGGAAAACAAGCCAGTAACTTGGGGAAGAAAGCTAAAAACACTAAGTGATCCTGCTTATTTGTCACAAAACATGCAAATCAGAACATCTCTGAATAATAAACAATACAACTGGGGACCAAGAAATTATGGTGGAGAAAAAACTGCAGTCAGGACAACAAAACAAATATTAAATCAAATGTTTTTACCTGTAGCTCTATCAAACAGGGTAACTCTTTCCTTTCTCCGTTGGCTAATATACGATGCAGGCGCTCGGTACAATATGCTCCATATCCATCCGGCCCTCTGGAGACAAACTTCTTCAAAAACTGTGGAGCAAAGAAGAAAAGAACAAGGTAACAGTGTTACTAATCCTTGGGAGAGGGAGATAAACAATGAGACATAAACAAATATAATTAGAAAAAGACTCATTGTACATTTACCAAACAAGCACAACCTTGCTTGAAGGAAACTTGGGTCATCTTTTAAATAAATAAGTAAATTTTATCCAATAATAGTTTTTGTTTTATCCTGTATATATAATTACAGTCTATAATTAGACTCTACATAAAGATGGACAAGGTGTCACAACTTTCTCCCACTATCCAGAAGTAAAAATCAGTACAAATACATCAATGTGATACAAACTACCTAAAATTACAGAAACCATTTCTAAAACCATTTCTAAAAAGAAGTATTTTTTTGGCATCACTCTTGGGAATGTGTCCATCTTTATATACAGTAATTATAGTTTCATAAAATCAGATGTTTATCTTAGTTTTACGACAATAACCCTGTTACTTTAACCTTATCTAAACACTTTGATCAAGGAAATAGAGCAGGGTGTCATGGCCAACTGAGTGAGGTAACAGTTTATCATCCATGTAATGATTATCTTGCAAAAGCAAAAGCAAGCCCTATTTGAATGACTTGCAGGGTGGGTCCCTTTGCATTCCTCAATTTCCCACCGTGCTGCCAACAGGAAAACAGGTCTGGTTTCTACAGACATTGTTTTTTCATGGCAAACTGTAGTGCTACTGAATGACTTGCTGCACACTGACCTTCACAAACAGGTCTGTCGGAGGGAAGATCCCGAGACAGATGGAGAGGAGGGTCCAGCCTAGCATACGGCTCTTCCTGTTGTTGTTTAACACCAGCTGCTTACAGATCTGGCAGTAAATCTCATCTCTACACGGAAGAGAAACGCGGAAGAAAACAGTAAGAACCACAGATAACATGTAAGAAGAACTAAACAGTGACTGCAATGTTCAATGTATTTACAGAGAAACGATTAATTGTAATTATAGACACACACTGGAATAAAATAATCCAAATATCTTGAAGATATCATCAAAATAAAAGATTAATCACATGCATTTTACTCTGGCTTCTATTTGTTAATGTTTTCTAATGTTTTTTCCAGAGACAAATGTAAACCAACGTTAGACATGTGCATTCACATATTTTTGTTTGTTTTTCCTGTGTTGATGTTTACTACAGCTTTACCGTATGTCTCGTCTGGTCAGAGCATATCCGACGATGATGTGCAGTTTTTCTAGTGGTGACAGTGGCCGATCCAATGTTGGACCTTCTCCAATCAAAATGTCCCCGTCTTCCGTCACGTTCTCTGGCTGGTTTAGATATTGACGATAATAATAATTTGTTTTATTTTATTATCAACAAAAAGAGCAACACACAGACTGAATAATAGACCCCATATTATCAAACATATCACAGTGACATTAGTGCTAACCTCCTCAAGGATGGTTGACGCTCTTCTGCTGGCAGCTCCAAGCTTCTTCTTGTTCTTCCTCAGTATTTTCTACCCAGAAAAGGTTATTTTTGATTATCAGAAGAAAGACTGATGACCCATGTTTGACTTTAAGGATCTTCTATATTATGCATCTTAGATAATAAAGTGTGAAATCACTGAAATTTGGATGACCATGACCTCAGTGACTGAGAATCTTTACATAGGTTCCTTATTTTCAATTTAGTGAAAATAGTAAAACAGCACCCTGCCAGAAAGACTGGAAAGTATTCCAGTATTCAGAAAAGACTCCCCAGGAGACAGTTTTCTGCACTTTGTAATCCCGTGTGGTAACGTATTGTTGTGCTATGCTTTTTCATGGTATGTAATGTTCTGACTACTCTACCTGGTCAAGTCCCACCAGGCTGCTCAGCCTCCGGCCCTGCCTTTGAGGCAGACGGTCCATGAGGGTGCTGGACACTTGAGATGTTGCATCCTGAGATTTGGGCTCTGGTATGTCCCCCATGAACCGAAGAATAATCCACCACACAGTCAGACAGGCCTGGAGGAGAACGAGAGGAGAAACTGAGTGCGAGGAAGAATATTTTGGAATTGAAAGTGAGAAGATCTCGGTCCTCTTACCAGTGCATCGCCCTCATCATCATGGGGCAGAAGGGGCTGCTTGAGCCTCTGGTTGATGTGTGTGTGAGATATGTTGCTCTGGAAGTGAAGGATGCTGAATCTGAATAATGAAAATTCGTCGCTTTCGTCATCGAAGTCGTCATCCTCTTCTTCCACTGGTGGGGTAGCGGGGGCCGATAACGGAGCGGTACTTTTCGAATCCGACCCTGGGGTTTTGAAAGAGGTTTCCTCTGCTGGCTCTTGTATGGTCCGCCACTTCTTGACAGTCAAAGCAATAAGAGTTTCATTCAGTAAAATAAAAATGTAAGACACATAAGAGATGTATAAAGATCAATTTAACAGATCACATGACAGAATTACGAGCTAACCTCAAACTCGTCTGATTCGAATGTTTTTTGTTGCACCACTTCCACAGCAGGTGCAGGCTGAAGATCATATGAGTTTGCCTCCGAACCCTGTTCAGTAACCGACTCAGTTTCAGTTGCCGACTCCGACTCCGACTCCGACTTCAGCTCCTGCTCTAGCTCCTCATCGGCTGACCGCGTTGCAGAGGCAAGGTCTTCCAGTCCCTGCTGAAGGGCTATGGCTAATTGGTCCAAGTTCTCTTTCTCCAAGCGTGAAGAGGCCTGTGATGGGTTTGCGAGGAGAGAGGATGTAGATTTAGAAAACAACACCACACACCAATTTATTGACAGACATCACTTCATTGTATTTCTAGATCCAGGACTTTCAGCACTTACGTCATCCCTCATTTTCTGAACTGTTCTTCTGGCCAGGAGTTTCCTGGTTTGAGCCTGCAGCAGTATGACTGCCTCTCTCTTTTGCTTCCAGCTCTTCCTCTTCTGGAAGCCTCGCACCTACAGTTTTATCATGAATGATTTTGTGACGCAAATGGAGTTTATTAACAACAGTTTTGCCGCTCTATAATAATACGTAGAAATCTGATAGCAGAAACACCGTAGGATACGTTCACCATATATAAAATATGAATGAAATTGATGAAAATATCCATGAATTATTTGTTCAAGATTCAAAATTTCCAGATTGTACCGACATTGTAACAAAACGTCATACAATTAACAAAAAAAATATAAAATGTAGATTTAAATACACTGAATTATTAAAGTATATAACAGAAAATCATATTCTTAAAATTACAGTCCTACACACACGCACACACACACGCACGCACACACGTACAAAAACACACACAGACACAGACACATACCCACCCACCCACACACACATACATAATGTATCCTAGGACATCCAAAATGACCCATTATGTGTTACACAGCTGTGTGAACAGTACATGCCTGTGTTTGTATGGTTAGCGCTGCCGCACACTGTCTTTGGAACTGTAACCGGAGTTTCCGAGTCCGGATCAGTGATGCCAGCCGTTCATAGCCGCGCTTGAGCTGGTAAAACAAGAGTGGAAACAAAGGTACCTGAGTTACAGCCTCTTATACATTTACCAGTTACATGGTGTGACTACTATTAGACGTTATTAAGCATCAGAACTGACTCGCTTTTCTTTCTCTTCTCTGTAAGCTCTCCAACGCTTCTGCAACACCACCGCTGCCCGTCGCTTCTTCAGAAAAGACTTTCTATAAAATAGGAAAACGAAAGTCTCAGAGAAACAAAATGAACACACTCATCAACCAACTTTTTCTGTGTTAGCCCAGGTTCATTATAAAATATATACCTATATACCCTATTTATTTGATCGATTTTGCAACATGTATGGCAATACAATATAATTATGTGCAGCTACATTGAGCACACACCTCTTAACACAGGTTGAGGTAAAAATAATGTGCAGTACCCTTTTGAATTTTTTGTTCACAATATCGTGATGTTCTTGCCCCTGTCCATTTGTTTGTTTGTTTGTTTTCTCAGCAGAGGGCCGCAAAAACTAGAACAGATTTCCATGAAACTTGGTAGAAGACATGTGGAGGAAAAGAACCCATTTCAATAGGGGGCAGATCCAGGAATTTGTTATAAATATTTTTCTTTGTTATTGCGAGATACAAATCCAGAATGGATCTTGTTTTAAAAAAGCATGCATATTTAGAGGGCTGATATCTATGAGTGTGTGCAGTGTTGGGCAATAGTGAAGGTATGTTGTCCTGTTCTTCGAGTTGAACGTGTTTTCTCAGAAACTGCACCTGTCTTTTTGTCCGAGCATGACCCTCTGGATAATCAGAGCTATCCTGCTGAGTTCTTGTTCCCTCAGTCGTTCCAGGATGGCATCATCGGCATCCTGGAATAAAGTGTTTACAGAGTAATTATTATTTCTTGAATTGTCGAGGAATTCTGAGCAATCAGATGCCACAATGTTTTACAGTTTTTCTCAGTTGTTAACACACAAAAAGCGAAAATTCGGCACAATTTGCACAACCTTCACTTCATGTACCAATCGCTCGACCCAATTTGGCACTACTTCACACTCCCTTATCTGCATTAGACTCTGACTTTCCTTCTTTACATTCTGATGTCAATTACACATCACCTTGTTGTCAAAACACTACACACAATGTTCAGTTGTTGCACACACTTCTCAAGTAAAATCTCAAAGCATCAACCTACAACTCACAAATACTAAAATCTCTAAACATTCAGGTCTGTTGAGCAATTTCACCTAATTTTCACAGCCGAACAGGAGACTGAAACTGTAGATATGGTTCGTGAGAACAACTCTATCACACTCAGACAAATAAAAACTCGGATCCTGGCTGACCATGCTACATTTAGAAACGTCCAGACCCTCAGCCTCTCTACATTGGACCGTATTCTTCATAGGAATGCCATGTGGATGAAACAAGTGTTCAGGGTCCCATTTGAACGGAACACAGGCATGAAGGAGTTATTGCGAGAGTTTGTGCTTGTAAGTACCAACATTCAGCACTGACACATGCATGTATTGTACCTGTAATCCAATATTGTTCCTTTTCTACAGTGTCTCACTGTAGCCCACTGTGTTGACCTCTCTGTGTCCATACTGTAACTTGCATTCTCATGCTGTCTGTGTCAGCGGATCCAGGAGCATGACACAGCTCATGTGTTGTACCAGTACATCTTTATTGATGAGGTGGGATTCAACCTGGTGAAGAGGAGGCGACGGGGCAGAAACGTCATTGGCCAGCGGGCCATTGTTGAGGTCCCCGGCCAGCGTGCTGGGAACATCACAATGTGTTCTGCAATGAATCCCCATGGGGTCTTGCACCGTCATGCCCACCTAGGGGCCTATAACGCTGCCCGTCTCCTCGTCTTCCTGGATGGCCTGCATGACCTGCTGGTACCACCTGACCAGACAGATGACCCACAGTGGATCGATCACGTCGTCATCTGGGACAATGTGAGCTTCAACAGGGCTGCTCAAGTGCGTGAGTGGTTCCAGGACCACCCCCATTTTTCCGTTCTATACCTTCCACCTTATTCTCCTTTCCTGAATCCTATTGAGGAATTATTTTCACCTTGGAGGTGGAAGGTATATGAACGGAACCCACAGGACCGGGTCCCACTGCTCCAGGCCATGGAGGAGGCCTGTGGCGACGTGAGTGTCGAGGCCTGTCAGCATTTTGTGTGTGAGGTTTTCAGTTTTCTGTTTGCAGTTTTGAGAAAGCCGTTATTGTTTTGAAATACGTGTGTTAACAATTGTTAAAAACTGTAATTTTTGTGAAGGGGGTGGGGGGGGGGGGGGGGGTGAGCAGGCCGGTTTACAGTACTGTACTGTTCTCTGTGTGTACCGAAATAAACCTTTTTATGCTGCATATTTGTGTGCTGTTTTATGTTTGACTATGAAAAAAGTAGGCCTACACTGAAACATTTTACAAAAGGACAAATGGCTCATTCTCCAGAGTCTTTGTCATTCATATGGTGTGTTCCATTTTGATGATTGTGTTTTCAGTTTTGCACTTCAGTGTGCTGTAAATGCTTGGTAGTGTGCAAGCAAATGCTTAGTTGTGTGTACTCAATGAATGGTATGTGTGTGTCATTTGAAAATATTGCTGTGTGTACCAAATGAAAACACGAGTTCCATTTTGTGAACAGTTAAGAGATTTGATAGCAAAGAGTCATCTTGCAAAGGGAGTGTCAGGTTTAGCATTTTGTGTGTGAGGTTTTCAGTTGTCTGTGTGCAGTTTTGAGAAAGCCGTTATTGTTTTGAAAAACGTGTGTTAACAATTGTGAAAAACTGTAAGCTAAAGTCGCTCAAGTCTCGTAAGAAGCAAATAAATCGTCTGTAGCACAGTAAAAATTTAACAATGCACAAATCACAAAACAGAGGCTAGATGGAAGATGCTGGTCTGGATCATAACGCTGAGAGTACCTCACCAGTCTGCAGCCACATCATTTCTGTACAAAATATGGTTTGAATCATATTTTTTCTGTACCTTCAGGAAAATCTTGGTCCTGCCTAGTTTCCACTTGTCCTCCCCTACAATCACTGCCTTGCAGATGGCCTCACAACGAGCAGCAGCTGTCTCCTGGAGAGTCAATAAAGAGTTTCTGAGGAAAGCCTAATGACATTCAAAATTCCTCCAGGGGAAAGACAAAATCTGTAGTATTTAGCAGTAATATTCAAAGTTACACATATATGAGGGAGACTTAATGAAAACCAACTGTTAACATTGTAAAGTATAATCCTCAACAGGACCATGTCATGACTAACATTTTTGGGATCACAGGCGGCCGTCTTCAGCAGCACCCTGTAGCGCTTCACAAATTCCTCAAAGGTGTGGCGGATTGGGTATCCCAGATTCCGGATGCGGATGGTGTCCTTCATTCCGGAATATCTCAGCTGACGCATACACAGCTCTCTGTCAAACATCTAGAGGACAGCAGAGTAGAGTGGTTGTGAATATTCAGTTTGTGAGGCTCTGAGTAGTATCTCTGGTTTATCTATCTATCTATCTATCTATCTATCTATCTATCTATCTATCTATCTATCTATCTATCTATCTATCTACCTACATACCTATCTACCTACTTATCTATCTATATCTATCTATCTATCCATCTATCTATCTATCTATCTATCTATCTATCTATCTATCTATCTATCTATCTATCTATCTATCTATCTATCTATCTATCTATCTGTATATCTGTCTATCTATCTATCTGTATATCTGTCTATCTATCTATCTATCTATCTATCTATCTATCTATCTATCTATCTATCTATCTATCTATCTATCTATCTATCTATCTGTCTGTCTGTCTGTCTGTCTGTCTGTCTGTCTGTCTGTCTGTCTGTCTGTCTGTCTGTCTATCTATCTGTCTGTCTGTCTGTCTGTCTGTCTGTCTGTCTGTCTGTCTGTCTGTCTGTCTGTCTGTCTGTCTGTCTATCTATCTATCTATCTATCTATCTATCTATCTATCTATCTATCTATCTATCTATCTATCTACCTACCTACATACCTATCTACCTACCTATCTATCTATCTATCTATCTATCTATCTATCTATCTATCTATCTATCTATCTATCTATCTATCTATCTATCTATCTATCTATCTATTTATCTATATATCTATCTATAACTGTCATTAGATTTGTAAATATCTGGTCATAAAGTGGACAAATAGATGTTTTGACCACTTGGTGGTTGGCGATAAAAAGTTGAGGGATGACCAAAGCTTTTACAACTCAGTCTGAGGAAAACATCACTTCATCCTCTGGGAACATTGATTACATCTGCTAATGGTGCTATAAGAATGGTCATGGGATAATAATTACCAGTAGAAAAAACAGAAGGAAGACTGCCAACTTTAACGGGAGAGTAAAGCCTCAAGGATATTGCACCAATGCTGCACTTTACGCTGTGTGTCACAAGGTGATGTTTTACAGAAAATGTTATCAATTGGTTTATCGCACCGAACAGGAAGAGGTTTTTGCTAAATCCAGTTAAAGGGCAGGTGGTGGAGGGGGTGGAAGGCTGATTAAAACATTCACTTCATTGTCATCTAACCGATGCACACAGGAGTTGTATAAGCACGGAAACATCATCCTTTTGTCAGGAAACTGCATTTAGGATTCAGGGGGAAAAGTTCTTAATTTGCCTGGGTGCACTTTTGTTTGTGTTTATCTTCATCTCAACTCCTCATCTCACTTCTCTTATCGAGTTGCTCTCGTGTCATTCACCTTGGACTTCTTGCTATTGTTGGGTTTGAAGCAGCGGATGAAGAAAGGCTGACAGGCCGACAGAGCCTTCATGAGGGAGTCCAGAGACTGACGGAACTGGCCGCTCAGCGTGGGCACTTGTTTGCGTTTGTCAGGCTGGGTCTGTACGGATGATAGAGGAAGACAAAAACTCACCATGGCCATTCAGCAAAAAAGGGACAACTCTGACACCAATGACATTATCAATGCATGTCGACTGTATCCACACAACAAGTTTCCAAATATAGAATTTTAACTTACAATCTTGTTTTCTGAGTCAAAAAGGGAAAAACATTTCCAATGGGTTAAAGGGGAATAGATGCTTTTTCTTCATTTTAACTAAAATGACCTCCTCATTAACATATTTACATGTGTAGCGATATTAAACTTAATAGAGTTACCCGCACAGAGTTCCCGGGTGTAATGACGACCCTTTTGTTGTTCGTAGTCTTGACCCCATTGTTGGAAAGCTCAGTCGCAAATATCTTATGGAGTAGCTTATTGGTGGACATTTCCACCGTCTTGATTATGTCAAAACTGACGGCATCTCTGTTCTTCTCCAGAAACCCTAAAAGGAACAAATAAAAATTACGAATTATCCGACAGCAGAATATTCAGTTTCTAGTTTGATAAAATGCATCTATGTGTGTACCTTCGGACTCATAGTAAACCACGCCAGCAAAGTGTTGAATCCCAAAATTGGTGTCGTATTCACTCTTTGTGGCGACGTAGGTCTTGTTCCCCTTGTGTTGCTGGTTCATCTTGTTCAGCATCGTGGAATCTGAGCCCTGCAACAAACCAAACTACAATTAGGAGACTTTACGGTAAAAATGATCAAACAACACTTATCAAACAATATCACTCATCACCTTTGGAAAGTTGCTCTCCTCATCGATCAGAGCCAGCAGGTTGCAGGGTTTTCCAACCAGAAGGTCCAGGATGTTCTGATTGTCACTGAATTTCATCTTGTTCCACACAATGTCCTCTTTCAGATACTCCTCCTGCTCCAGCTTGAAGATGTGAGCCACGAAGAACTGCTGCAGCTTCTCGTTGGCAAAATTAATGCACAGCTGCTCAAAACTGTAAAACAGCAGAAGAATATTTAAATCAGTCACAGGATCATTGACCTTTGTAACCGTTTTCTAAAATGGAGACTATGGCATGCAGATTCTTTATGATGGTATGTGTGATGTGCTAACTGTTGTGTTATACTGTATGGACTTTTACATGTTCCTGCCCATGGACCGCAGATGCAAAGTAGCTATGAAGCTTAAGTATTTGTTCAGGTTTAAGTAGCTGTGGAGTTGTGATACAATTAGCATGAAAGATGTGTGGCCGAAACTGTCTGCACCTGTTTGTTTTGAAGTTCTCAAAGCCAAAGATGTCCAGCAGACCAATGGAATGGTAGGGAGAGTCGGCTTCGCTGGTCGATTTCTTATAGGTGACACTGTTGATTTTCTCCACAATCCATATGAACATTTTGTTGTAGATCGCCTGAGAGTTGAGACAAACAACAGATCATAATTGACTTAGTCTTCGGAGCACCACCAATGGGTCGAACCATACTTGGCAATATTAAGTTTAGTTACGATTGAATGTTTGCATGGTCGAATAAAGGTACCACGTTATACTGTACAAAACTTCAATTAATACCTCAGCCCCTTTTCCACTGATCAAAAAACCCACAAACATCTAGGGGTTGACTGCAATGGGATTGGATACAATCAGCCTTCACTCCCGGGTCAAATGAATCTGCAGTAAACATCCGGTTGCATTCTCTAATTTGGCAAAACAGCTAGGTTTCTAGCAGCCTCCATTTTCTGTGCGTTTGAGATGTTGAACATGATGAACCGGGGGGGAAACACTGAGGCAAACTCCTCTAGAGGCAATGGGTAAGCAGTCCATTGCCTATTTAATGGGTTTTATAAGCGTTACTGGCTTGGGTTCATTACCTTGACGAAGGCGTCTCGACAGTGTTCGGCCTGTTCGGAGCTGAGGGGTTTGGTCACCCTCTCCCTGTTGGTCATAAAGGAACGGTGGGTCAAACTCTCCGCCAGAGAAGAAGGCTGAACCTGCAGGGAGCAGAAATGAAAAAAACATTTATGTCATAATGTTAATGATTCTGAAGAAATGATGTCTTCATACATGAGGAAACCCACCTCCAGTAGAGAAGCTGCTACGCTGAAATTTTCCGACTTGGTGACGTCACTGGTTTCCAGATTATTTTGAGTGGCACCTGATGGAAACCAAATTTGTGACAGCAACACATACAATTCAAATTCTAACAAATGATGCTCCAGTGAGCTGTGCATATTCAATATATTAGGATGTAGAAATATACCTAAGTACTAAGTACGAATTTTTGTATATGCTACTTGTTACACCCACGGAAACATTAGCAACACCACTCAAATGTGAGGCTGTTCCTTTCTCTCAAAACAGCATCAATTATTTGTGGAATCGATTCTATAAGAAGATATATTTTCCTTCACAGTTGACATCACATCATTACTGCAGATTTAGCAGCCGATCTCCAGTTCTACCACATCTCACAAGGTTTTCTATTGGTTGATGATCCGGTGACAGGGGAAGCCATGAGCTCAATTGTACCTCCAGCAAGGAGGTTTCGTTTGGTTTGTATGTTTGTTTGTTGTAAGCAAGATTACACAAAAACTACTAAACTTGGTGGAAGGATGCTGTTTGGTTCAGGGAAGAATCAATTAAATTCTGGGGCAGATCCAGATCAGTCACGTGATTGGCTGATTTGGTTGCTGCATGAATGATTAAATGTACAGTTGTCACTGATGAAGGGATCAGTTAATATATTTCTACCCCAGCACATCTAGTGCTACTCAGTGGTGGGGGAAGTACTCAATCAATTAATAAAAGCAAAAATAAACGGACAAAAATGTACTCAACTTAAAGTACTACATTTACTTTTGTTATCGATTAGTAGTAGGAACTTACTTTTAAGTGTATTTAAAGTATTACAAGTACCTGGGCAGCAGTCTACTACATCATTTACTGGGCCTACTGTATTTTTGGTGTCCATACAAGAATATATGAATAATGCTGACTGAAAGAGTCTCGGCTTCTTGATCCGTGAACCAACCCCCCTCTTAACCAATGATTGCTTTTAAAAATATATCAAACAAATGTAAAGCTTTGATAAAATGTAATGATTAAGAAAGAGCTGATCTTTGCAAAATATGAAATGAATTCAAATTGAAAAGCACCTGGAACTAAATCTGCTAAATGCACTTAAGTACACTAACAAAGTAAATTAACATTTAAACTGAATGCTTCTTCCATTGCTGTTTACACTATTGATATTTTTCCACTGTGGTTCTTTATGAATTGCCTGCCTCTATTTAATCAACAGTTTTCCTCTCTGAACAAAACTAAGAATTTAAAGTGTACAGAAAGCGTATGCTCACCCTCAAAGCCGACGTTTCCCAGGTGTAAGATGGCTGCCAGCAGCTTGTGGATTTCCTCAAACTGGTTTTTGGAGAACGTCAGGATTTTCATAGCAGAGTGAATACGACTGTAGTCGTTTGCCTCATCTCTACTCGCACATGTGAAACAGTCGCCCTGCGGCACATGGGAGGGAGGGTTAGGATTATTGAATGTGTGTGTACACCATGCACAATGAGCTGCAGATAAGTATTGAAATACCTTATTGAGGAATTTGTATTCCTTGGCAACTCCGAGCTTCAGAGTTTTCTTCTCCTCTGCAGTGAGTCCTGTCAGCAAGCAATAAAATATGTGGTAGTTTCTCTCCCCCCGTGCCTGAGGTCAAGGAGCAAGAATGAAGTTCATTGTTATTTTTGTTATGCAGGTTAACTTGTGCTTTTTTACGTGCTGTGTGTATTTTTATGACTCAATACAGGCAACAATTCAAAAACAACATGATTTGGGTTTGCCTTTCTGGTCAACAATTATAGGTTGTACAGTGCCTTGCATAAGTATTCACCCCCTTTGGACTTTTCTACATTTTGTCATGGTATAACCACAGATTAAAATTTATTTCATCATGAGTTTATGTAATGGACCAACACAAAATAGTGCATCATTTGGAAGTGGGGGGAAATATTACATGGATTTCACAATTATTTACAAATAAAAATCTGAAAAGTGTTGAGTGCATATGTATTCACCCCCTTTACTGTGAAACCCCTAACAAAGATCTGGTGCGACCAATTGCATTCACAAGTCACATTTGCAAGTCACATAATTAGTAAATAGGGTCCACCTGTCTGCAATTTAATCTCAGTATAAATACACCTGTTCTGTGACGGACTCAGAGTTTGTTGGAGATCATTACTGAACAAACAGCATCATGAAGACCAAGGAGCTCACCAAACAGGTCAGGGATAAAGTTGTGGAGAAATATGAAGCAGGGTTAGGTTATAAAAAAATATCCAGAGCTTTGAACATCTCTCTGAGCACCATAAAATCCATCATAAGAAAATGGAAAGAATATGGCACAACCGCAAACCTACCAAGAGGAGGCCGTCCACCCAAACTGAAGAGTCGGACAAGGAGAAAATTAATCAGAGAAGCAACCAGGAGGCCCATGGTTACTCTGGAGGAGTTGCAGAGATCCACAGCTGAGGTGGGAGAATCTGTCCACAGGACAACTATTAGTCGTCTACTCCACAAATCTGGCCTTTATGGAAGAGTGGCAAGAAGAAAGCCATTGTTGAAAGGGATCCATAAAAAATCCCGTTTGGAGTTTGCCAGAAGCCATGTGGGAGACACAGCAAACATGTGGAAGAAGGTGCTCTGGTCAGATGAGACCAAAATTGAACTTTTTGGCCTCAATGCAAAACGCTAGGTGTGGCGAAAGCCAAACACTTCCCATCACCCTGAGCACACCATCCCAACAGTGAAACATGGTGGTGGTAGCATCATGCTGTGGGGATGCTTCTCTTCAGCAGGTACAGGGAAACTGGTCAGAATAGAGGGAAAGATGGATGGAGCCAAATACAGGGAAATCCTTGAAGAAAATCTGATGCAGTCTGCAAAAGACTTGAGACTGGGGCGGAGGTTCATCTTCCAGCAGGACAATGACCCTAAACATACAGCCAGAGCTACAAAGGAATGGTTTGGATTAAAGAATGTTAATGTCTTAAAATGGCCCAGTCAAAGCCCAGACCTCAATCCAATAGAGAATCTATGGCAAGACTTGAAGATTGCGGTTCACAGACGGTCTCCATCCAATCTGACTGAGCTTCATCTTTTTTGCCAAGAAGAATGGACAAACCTTTCCATCTCTAGATGTGCAAAGCTGGTAGAGACATACCCCAAAAGACTTGCAGCTCTAATTGCAGCGAAAGAGGGTTCTACCAAGTATTGACACAGGGGGGTGAATACTTATGCACCCAACAGATGTCAACTTTTTTGTTCTCATTATTGTTTGTGTCACAATAAAATTTATTTTGCACCTCCAAAGTACTATGCATGTTTTGTTGATCAAACAGGAAAAAGTTTATTTAAGTCTATTTGAATTCCAGTTAGTAACAGTACATAATGGGAAAAAGTCCAAGGGGGGTGAATACTTATGCAAGGCACTGTATATTTAACAAGACCCAGAATAGACAGAGATATGATTTTATGAGTTTACTGCAACATCGCATGGCTCCGCTCCCCGGGGAGATAAGAGGCCTTTGTTTGGACAGAGCTGGCCTCACCTGATGGCAGACACGAGACTTCTCCAGGAGGTACTGCTCCACACGGGCACCCTTGATCACGCCATCCTCGCTGAAGAAGATCTCCAAATATTTCCCAAAACGACTGGAGTTGTCATTGTGGATTGTTTTTGCATTTCCAAAAGCTAAAATAAACAGAATAGAGTGGCATTTATGGCTATTGGACTTTAAGTCACTTATTCTGTGGCATTGCTGGACTCTTAAATAATGATGATGAACCAGAGCAACAAACCCAGGCCTTATTTAAATTAGTAATACTTAATTCAATACATGGTTCACAGTTCAAGTCAAATAGCCTTCGAACTGTGTTAATGTGATATATGTTAATAACATTCAGAGGGCCACTTTTTACTTGTAGGGCCTTGTAAGTAGAAGTATGACTCTACTGAGTGTCATTCCAGTTTCAAGTTGTGTTGTTGTTTTTTTTAATACTCGTCTGAAGTACGACTTTACCTTCAAGTATTGGGTTGGACTCCAGAATCTGTTGTTCAATACTCTGCTCAGAGAGTTCCCCGCTGACTGCTGCCAGGTACTGCAGGATCAGCTTGGTGCTCTCTGTCTTCCCTGCTCCGGACTCCCCACTGAGACAACAAAAATACCACAATGAAGATTTAGTGATGGAACTGATGACTCCGTGTTTATTCTATTCAGGGCAGTTGACAGGCAACACCAAGTCACCTGATGATGCAGCACTGGTTCCTGAGATGCCGTGTCATGTTGAAGTAGCAGGATTCAGCGATGGCAAAAATGTGTGGCGGGAGTTCCCCGAGCTTTTGTCCATGGTACAACTTCACCTGAAGGACAGAATAGATAGAACGCACACATGAAACGAAACACTGCAGTTTCTAATGAGAAGGCTCAGCTTGTATTTGTATGCTGATGTTAATTCAAGCACTTATCTGTGTACAGTCTCACCTGCTCAGCTGAGTATATTGGAAAATCCTGGTATGGGTTCACTGCAACCAGCACTGAACCTGTGTAGGTCTAGAAGCGCCATTAGACAAGTTAACCAAGTGCAATAATATCATAGCTGTACAATATTATCATGTGGACAATGTTACTAACTGAGTACAAATACTCATGTGTTTTAAGACACTACGTTTTAAACTATTTATTGTTTTATTTATACCTATTTATAATTATTTATGTGCTCTTCGATCATGTGACACCGCCATGTTGTTGTTTGTCTAATTAACTTGCTGAACATGGCGAGAGGCGGGGTGAACATATGGACAAAAACAACCATTCACACCCACATTCCCACCTATGAAGGAAGTAGTGTCTCCAATTAGCCCAACCCCAATCTGCATGTCTTTGATCTGTGGGAACTCGGAGGAAACCCACACAGACACAGGGGAGAACATGCAAACAGAAACTCCCCAGCCAAGATGGGTATCCAACATGTATGTTCATATATGATGACAGATTTCAGTGTGTCCGTGTAATCACAGGACATGTTTTTAAAAATATAAACACGCAACATGGTATCGCGGGACTCATTAAAACCGAAGAGTAGTATTTTGCTGTGTGTGTGTGTGTGTGTGTGTGTGTGTGTGTGTGTGTGTGTGTGTGTGTGCGTTACAGTTGTGCCTTACATAGAAGATTCCTTGTCTGTGTCGCAGCAGCAGGTTTCGGAGGAGCCCGGCGTCGGTCATGTCCCCCAGTTTGATCATGTCCCCTACACCCTCCACTGACGTAGGGTGCATGATCTTGAGAGAGGCCTCCCGCTCCGGGGACAGAATCTGCTCCTGGAGGAGGTGGAAGTGAGAAATAATACTGAGGTCGTTCAGGTGGGATCCAAGGCTGGAAATGTGTTTAAAATACGTGAGGTGAAACAACAGCTCCATGATAGATGGTAACAAAGGGTGATTACCTTTCCCTCATCATCCACCAGCAGCCGCTGCCCAGACGGTGATACTTTGACCCTGGCTCCGATGGGGACCCCGATGTCAGAGTCCACCCACACCCACTCCCCCTGAAAACACAAACAACTGTATAAATACATACACCAACATTTTTCTTTTTTTAATTAATAATGGTATTATTAATAGGCCTTTAAATGAATGACCTGAGGGACGTGTGAAGTCAAGGAACAAATGAATGCTTCCTGGTATGCAATATTCTTATCAATAAAATCTTTGTCAGCCTTACTTTTTTCAGCATCCCCACTGTTCAGCTTTCCAACTGCCTAAAAAAAGAAAAGAATCCATACGATGAGCTGCAATTTCCACCAAAAATTTATTTTTATACCGGACTAAGCCTGAGGTCCTCTGTGTTGTGTTCCTTACAGAGATCAATGCTGTGCTCAGGGCACAGTGTCCGACTAGGTGACAGAATAAAGACATTTATTATTACCGATAAGTAAAACAATTAAGAGGTGTACCTTGTCCTTTTAAAACAGCGATTTTCATAAATTCCACACTCTTCCAGCCTGCTGAAGAGTCGGTGTTCCTCTCTGACGTCTTCTTGAGTCTCTCAATGTGAAGAAGGAGGAACCAGATTTCCCCGACAGCAGATTTTATGGCCCTTTGACTTTGAACCGACTGTGATATAAAGGAAGAGGAAAAGAAACTGATCGCTCACGCAGATGTGTCCCGTTTCAGGGGACTGTGTCTCAGGCCACGTTGATATGTTTGACTTCAATCCTCAAATTAAAATCTTTCATGACGGCCATAGCTTATATATATAGTAGCATCAATGCCAGTCAGGCTGTTTAAGTGTAATTCTGAAATGGTTCTAGAGCACATAAGTCCATGCATATATTGACATGATATAAACCTGTTATGTGATTGGCCTTGATTGACCATGGTGTAACAGTGACTGCTGTAATGAATGTGCAGCCTTTGGACCCTGCTTATCGCTCGGGTGAGACACTGTGGAGCATCTCACAGATTATTATTGTAATGAATATGACATGAGTTATCTTTTGAATTAAGGGAGGATCAGATTTATGGCCGAAGACAAATAGTCAACTTTATCATTAAAACCACAGTCTGTATAGTATACTACAGGGACTCACTGGTTGTGGATCAGTCAGGTTTTCATGCTGTGAATGATGTATAATGGAATTCTATAAACTGCATATTTCACTGTCAGTTTTATACTGTGTCAGTTTGAAGGCTGTTCTATAGAAAACACAGGGGAGACCTTCCTCTAACAGACGAGTGAGTTATCTATGCCTCTATAAAATTTAAGCCATTAGGTCAAGGGGGCTGAAAGTGAAAACAGGGCTACAATGGACTGGGATGGTGAAAATGCTCATAATGCTTATCTGCTTGACGTAGACGTGCCTGATCTTTGACTTCATTCCTAATGACGACATGGGATTATCCTAATGAGACGATAAGAGCAGGCTTATTTTTTTATTTAAAGTGACACTATGTAACATTTGAAAAGAAAAGAGTGACTCTTTTTCTTAAAAAATCACAACTGGTTGTGTAAACAAACAAACACCTTGTAGAGTGTGTATTATTGCACCAGAGACACAAAAGCCAAAGGTTTCACTGCTGTAGCTTTAGGTTTTCCTGGATGACCAGTATCTCATGGGGGCCAATGTTGCTAAATACAGAACAACATTGCATAGCACTAATCACCTTGGCCATGTTTTCCCAAAACTTGGTGAAAGGATGCATTATAGGTCAGGGAAGAACTTGGGGTTGATTCGGATCAGAAAGGGAATCCAGGAATTCAGTTTAACCTTTTTCATCATTTTTGTTGAATTCTCAGAGAATAATTCATGGATCTTGATGAAAAAAAATCAGGCAGTTTTAAGGGCCTGTACTGATATTTAGCTTAGATTAGATTAGATTCAACTTTATTGTCATTGCACAGTACAAGTACATATACAACGAAATGCAGTTTAGCATCTAACCAGACCTATGACTGTCGGCAATTTGGTGTAGATACAAATAATGGCACCTTCCAATATAGAGCTTGGAATTAGCGACCCATGAGTCAGAAGATGCAACTGGCTATGTAACCCACCACCCCTGACTTCGAAATCCAAGATGGCGGCTCGGTGGATCAACAATAAGTAAAAGCTGTAGTTTTTACTGTTTACTAGTATTTAAGTCATTATATTTGTCGTACACATAGTGCTGTCCATTTACTGTGTGTGGACATGTTACTACGGTGTTAGTATGCGTGAAATACCACGTTATGCATTATTATGAATTGTTGTTGCTGGCTAACGTAAACATTGTTTGGTACGGTTACCATGTTCCAATCCTGTTGTTTCGAATTATCAATTCGAACGCTATCAACTCGGGTGTGACGTCATACCGAAGGTCGAGCTCTGAGATATAATGGAACGCGGCATTAAAGGTCCAGACCCCACTACTGTAATCATAGTGGTTTGTATGTGTATATGTTTCTCTCGACTCCACCCTAATGGGGCACGACGGGTCAGGTTGGGTTGTGCATCAAAATCAAAGTCCAAATTAAAAAAAAAAGTGGCCTGAGTCCAGCTCCAATCTGCTGCTGCTGCTGCGCGGAGCTTTTTGTTTCACATTTTAACTCGGTTTGTAATTGGGTTTGTAGAAATAGGTCAACAACAACTCCTCGATAAAATGGTTGGAGACATTCATGGTACCCAGAGTGCTAAATAACCGTAACCTGCTCAACTTCAGGATATGGATGTGTGGTACCAGCATGGCAGCCAATTGTAACAAGTGTCTTTGTTAATCTGGTGAATTAACATGTCTTTTCGTAGGGGGACTGTTGGGCCTTGGCGGTGCTATCCCTACTACTGAGTGTCATTCTAGCATTAAGCTGTTTTGTGTTCATGTTAGAAACCTTAGTCCAACATCCCCACTCCTTTTATCTCCAGCCTGCCCTTGAACTCCTGGAGGAAACCTCCTGCTCTTCAGCAATAAGCTGGATTCTCCATTTTGTTCATCAGGTAGCTGCGAACTTTGATCAATATTTTAAACTGGACAAGTAGGGAATATAATGTGTGGAAGTATTATTCATCGGGTGGGGAGTATACAGCAACTATAGTTTCAACTGGTGGTCATAAACTGGGACGGAAGTCCAATCACAATCTGCGTCACACTGTTGAACTGACCTTATGGTTGATTAACAACAGACCCTCCTTGGTAATAAAGAACACAGTTTATCTGTGTATTCACTGTATCAGCTCAACAGGGGAGGGCAGTGCCACAGTGTGGTTCATTAGGTTGTGGAGTCGTAAATGCATCACTCACAGCAGGAGTGATCACTCACTCACACGCAGAATGGGAGTTCCCTTCCTCATCTTCAGTGACTCACCTCCAGGTTTCAGTCGTGTTAAAACAAAACTGCTGCCCCGAAAATTAAAAAACAAAATGATCTGTACCAGTGGTGAGATGTAAAAAAGTATATTTACTTAGTTACTTAACTTGAGTACATTTTTTATGCATCTCTAATTAAGTACATTTATTTTTGAGTAGTTCTTACTTTTACTACATTTACATAATGGATTGACATAGTAGATTAAAAAAAGTAATCAATAACAAGGAGAATTGTTCTACTGATCCAATCAGAGCAGGCAGGCATTATTAAACCCCGCCTCCTGCAGCAGCATTACTGGTGAAGAATAAACAGGGAAATTAATCCAGAAGAGAGACTCTACTCCATAATGATGTAGTGCTGTAATAGGATATACTCTGAAGAAATGAACAAATATGTCCTCATACAAATGTTGCAATGTTAAAAAATATGTCCCAGATCTGGATCTAAAACAAAACGTAAAGGGGTCATCCATGACCCCTACAGTACCTCATCTTTTCATTAAGTTTGCTAGTGATCCATTAGGTCGTTTTTGCTCAATCTTGCTTACAAACAAACAAACAAACAAACAAACAAACAAACAGATGGTGAAGACATAAGCTCCTCTGCAGATGTAAGAAAGAAACACAATTGGAGTCGTTATTTTCCCAGTGGATGTCATGTACATATTTATTTACTTAGACACAAAGACAGCGCTCTATTTCTCTGTATAGTGGTGTAGCAGAGAACAAATGCACTTTGAATTTTAACCAGAGTGTAAGATACGGGTTAGGGTTAGTATATTTTGACCCTGTATTTTGCAGAAGATACACAAAGGTTGTTGTTAAACCTCATTCTGCTTTAACTGGATTCAAAGTTTAATCACAAACACACATTTACGACTACAGTTGTTTTCGATTACTAACCACTTACTGGTTTAAATATACATTTAAAGCTCATGCCACATAATGTCAATGTAAAACTAAATAAATTAAAAGCATCAGCTGGGAGGTATTTGAAAAGAAAACACTGTGACGGGCCTAAAAATTATGGCAATGAAAAGGAATTCAAAATTTTTTTTGCAGAGGTAACAGCTAATCTGTACGACTACATGGCACAGTTCAATTAGAGTCAGAATGAGGAGGCAACTAAAGACGAACAATGACTCGAAGCAAAGGTGGAGCCCACGGCCATTTTAAAATGTGCAGCTGGAATAAAAGTCAGTCCGATGTTGATATTTAAAAGGTCAATCAAGTACGGGTGCTGCACAAATTTGATCATTAAAAAAACAAACAAACAAACATCATTCATTCCAAAGCACATCAGCCAACATAGAATTAATTACGATCTTAAGGCAACTAAACGTTTTCAGCAGCAAATCACATTCATACAGTTGCTGAGACGCCTCACACAGCTGGGTTAACAGACAACACAAATGCAAAGGTTACAACACAACGGAAACACAATCACAACGGATGAGATCGACTACAGACGTTTATAGTAAAAAGGGCAGACTTACTTCGCGTTGTTAAGTGAGCAGTTGTTTGTGAAAACCTTGACTATTTGATAGCTAATAGCTGTAAGTACCTCTGCACTTTTCATCGTCAACATCCATTGTTGCTCACTTCCATTGTGATTGTCTTTCTGTTGTGTCTTTTTGCATTCAGGTTTTCTGTTAAAGTGCTTGGGTGGGACGTCTCAAGTCATTCCCATGTTATTCCCATGTTTTGTAAAAAAAAAACACACAATGAGTTGAGAAATAATGAAACTTTGGCCTCACTTGCACACCTCTGCTACCTTCTGTGAGAACATGTTAGAGGCATTAAGCCCTCATTTAAAAAAATGATAATCTCCTGTGAGCTGGACTTCATGACTAAGACATGAAAAGCCGTTCCCTTGCCATGACTGACACCTCAGACACATCCAAAAGAAAACACGTCCTGTATAAAACTCTATAAATACACAAAGGTTCTATAAAAACTCACAGATGACACATGGCAGGAGGTATTATGTTCCTAAGCAAGCGTCCCTTTACCTGTTCCTTGAATCGGATGTAAAGGCACGTTCACACAGACTAGCGTGAAGCGAATGTTGTGGGGCAAAGTCAATCTAAGTGGAACTCCCCTGAAACATTTGCATGTGTGAGCGCGGGGCCTTAGTCCTCTACGCCCACCACAGCCAAACATAAGTAGTGATATGGTTTGCAAACCCAGACATCGGCGTCCTCTCTATCAATGATATTAAACTAAAATTAGTTAAAAATCAGTTTTCACACAAATGACATTGTGCGACAGTTATATCACATAAACACTGACCTCATTAGGTCAATAAATCATCAGCAAAATAAAAGTCATTGCTGCTTTGTTTCTTTCACAGTCAGAACTGAGCCCAAGTTCAATTTGAAATCCTTACTGAGTTACATAAAAACTGAAACATTTGACCATTAGGGTTTTATCTAAAACTTGAATGGACTGATATTATCTTAAAACATATCTTTGTTTCAAATCACTTATCATTACATACATAAAAGAGGAATTCCAAGCTTGAACATGACTATTGGTGGTTTATAAATGTGTGCTATCTGTGGGTTAAAACTTGACTTGCACTGGGTGGGTTGTTTACATTGAGACAGAAACTCAGTAGGAACTTCAAATTAAATCTGACTCTGATCTGATCTATGACATCCCTACCCCCCCCCCCCCCCCCCCCCCCACACAGTAATACTGCTTCTAAACTACACGTCAAGTCTACGCATCAACAAAAGAAAAAGTGCCATCCCAAACTTCTGTGTAAGTGTTGGTGTGCACCAGGGAACATCCCTGTATCTATGGTGCGCTGTCATCGGGCCTCTTGAGCACTGCGCTGTATTTCATCGGAGCGCTGTCGTCTTGTAGCTGCACCTCCACCAGAGTGAAAAGTGAAATGATCTGTAAAGGAAACAACAAATGATGAACATCTGACAGTCTAAGGAGTTATGTTTTTTTTGTTAGTTATGCTGATTCTGCAGATGACAATGAAACTTGGTGGAAGGGTGGGATATGGGCCAGGAACGAACGCAGTACATTTTTAGGAGGATCCCAGATCAGGGGGCAGATCTAGGATTTTTCACCCCCCATTTTCTTTAACATCGGATATAAGGCTTTCTCAATAATGAATGACTCTTGATAAAAGATCCAAATAAACATCTGGATCTTTTGAGTTCAATTGGTTTCATAAGGGGAATGTTGGGCCTTAGGGTCCGTGCTCTACTGAGTTTTCTCCTGTCACTTTTATAGATTATCAAACCATGCTCAGGTATGATTGTAGAAAGAGCACCGTCATCATTCATTCAAGACGTACATGATAGATATGAAACCTTCAATCTCTTTCTCCATTTTTATGTGCATTAAGTAACTTCATCTAAGCACAGGTCAGACTGTAACAAAATCCTTTCAGTGGCTGTGGTTCTCACCTGCTCCACTGGAGCTTTCTCTAAGTCTTCTGGTGTCCAGATCAGGGTCAGCTCAGATTTCTTTCCCACCCTACGATGGTGAAATGAGGCAAGGCCCGCAACAGACTGAAAGTGAAAACAAATGGTTTCAAACAGGTCAAGATGAAATTGTCACAGGACACTCAGACTTTCGCTCTCTGGACCACCTCATTTCTTTCCTTTTTTTAGTAAGTAAAAGTGAGCGTCCATCTACACAGTTACATGATTAAGAACATATGCACTAATGTGATTATGAAGCAAAAAACTATAAAAGTTTTCCTTAAATTGAGTGCATCTGAAAAACTAAAAGTACTAGTATGCACAAATTTACTGAATATATTTAAAAGCTGTTTCCTGTTATTGGAGAGAATTGCAGCTGACCTTGCAGTAGATGCGTTTCTGTACTCCGTAGCGGAGAACCAGCACATCAAACGACTGATCCAGCACCCCCATCACCATGGCCTCAGAGTCCAGGGGGCCACACTCCTGTGGAGAACAAACAGAACTTGGAATAAACTAAATCACGTTTAAATCATGCAGCTGAATTGCTCAAAACATTTCTATATTTAAGGAGGATACATTATAACCCACAACTCTATGATCACAGCCCAGGGTAGAAGCCACAGGAAATACTACTCTCAAAATATAATAATATAATATCTGTGGTGAAGAATAAATGTCCCATTAAAAAAAATACTAAATGTTTCCTCAGACAACGACGCGTGTTGTTATTTTGTTACCCACCTTTACATAAACTCCAAAGAAGAGCTCCGAGCTGAGCTCCTGGACTCGCTTTGACAACGTCTTCTTGTCATTACAGTGCGATGCCTGTTTTCCCACTTCCTCTGTTGACAACCTTAAGTGAGGCCCACACTCTGTATGAGAAAGTGGAGAGGACAGACATGAACAAAATAAGAATGAGCCAGACAAAATAAATAATTCATACATACATGCAGACAGGTAGGAAGTGCGTAAACAACGACAAAGGCAACAAGAAAAACATTACATCAAGTCAGAATCAGGACTGAGGCTGCTTTGTTCTTTTCTACCTTAACAACCAGAAATTTCCTAACCCTCACACAATGAAGCATTGTCCTTGACAAACAAGGCATTCTGTTATCTGCTGAAGTGTGTGTGTCTTAGAGAGGCTGTTTCGTAATGAAGGTACACACTCAGGGAAGAAGCCAGCAGCCGGTGCACAATGATGTCAGCGTAGCGCCTGATGGGCGATGTGAAGTGTGTGTAGAAAGGAACGTTGAGGGCGTAGTGCTTGAACAGCGGCTCGTCCTTCACTACGCCTGTGGAGAAGTACAGCGCCATCTGGAAAACACCAACAATCTTGATTAAATACATACACAGATCCTACAGATTTACAGTGTGTAATCTGGGAGATAAATAATATTGGATCATTAAATATTACAGACTTATATTCAAGTTGTTTTCACTTCTCAATCCCATAAATACCATTTTATATTTAATAACTGATTTAACAACTATATCAAAAAACGATCTTCAGTTTACATGCAAAAGTCAATCGAACACAAATTGATAATAGAGCTAAATATTTGTCTTTATATCGATTATGAATATGGACAACGCTTTTCTGCAGTAGCTACTGAGCTCCCACCTGCATGGGTCTGGAGCACATGTGGGTGAGGACTTCTTTTCTGTAACTGGAGTACTCATCATCACCAAGAGTAGTATTGAGGCTCCTCTGCATATTGGGGGGGGGGGGGGAAGAACAATAAAAATAATTCAATCATTAATATTTTCAGATTTCCTTTAACATCTTTTTCATTTGGGGATTGAGATGAATGATTGTATTAGGACAAAAAATGGCAAATGTATGTATAAATAAATAAAATGACAAAATGAAGTTTGTGATGGAACAGGCCATTTCTGCTTTTATACATGTAATTATTATTACTTTATGCATTTCTGTGTCCATATGGTTACTGTGTGGGCGGGGTTAACTTAGTCTACAGCCGGATTGGTTACAGAGGTGTGTCATCGGAATCCACTACGAGATTTGCCTATAGCTCAGCCTACAGCCAAGCTAATAAATAACTAAATACTAAATATAAAAACAAATAAATTCAGGAATATATTAATGAATGAATTAATGTCGAAATTAGTTAATAAATGCAGAAATATACAAATAAATAAACAAATGTAGCAATGCAGAAATAGCCTTTTTTTTACGTAATTATTTTACATTTGTATTTAATGATTTTATTCCTTGTGTGAGGATGCAACACAGATGACAAACATCGGGAGAAAAGTGACATATGAACAATTTAACACTTATTCTACCCAATTTTTAACCGAATCAGGTGACATCTGCATTATGAGCACCTACATGCAATGCTCCTGCAGACGACAGGTCAAGGTCGATGCCCAACTGCTCACACAGCTCCTGCAGCTCATCCACCATCTTGGCTTTTGGTGGAGGGTGGCGCCTGAGCAGGGCCAGGTCAGGAAATTTGCGGTAGATATGCTGGGCGGTGGCGATGTTCGCAAGCAGCATGAACTCTTCCACCAACCTAGAGAAAAGAGTTAAAGTGCAACAGAGGAGGAATTTAAGAAATGGGAGGAATTGAGGTTTGATCAAAAGAATGCATTTGAACATAAGTTATAAATCTGCCTTGTCAAATATTTGGGAGAGAAACAGAAGAACACAGACACAGATGCATCTGAGGAGGGTTTGTTACTCACTTGTTGCTGTCTCTGTACTGATAAACATAGCAGCCCTGAGGCATCATGGTCTCTCTATCCAGGGTGAAAGAAAGTTTCATCTAGAATGAAGAACACAATGCAGGTACACAAGATAATGTTATGAAGCTGCCAAACCGGATAATCTGGATGTCAATTTATCTTTGATAATTGTTCTTATTTGGAAATAAAGTAATAAATATCAAAAACATTGGCAGAGTCCTATTTATGAACAATGAAAGAGATTGTAAAGATTCCAAAACATAAGATGAATTACAAAGACAGTATGAAATTCTCTTTAGAAATTCACCAAAAAGTCAAAAAATACCCCAAAATGTTAAAGATGATTGAATTGAATATGCTCCCTGATCTGTTTGAAGCAATGTTCCCCAGTTACCTCAACTGTATTGGATTGGGCTGCAAACCCTTAATCTCCCAAAGTGTATTGTGGACTCAATCACTACCCTCACCCCTTCATCGGCACAGTGGTGCGTAGATTTTTCTTTTTATTTGAACTATCCCTAATGGACCTGTATTGAAACCTCAAATAAGTTGAGTTAGGAAGCATGATGGTATCAATCCAACATTGCTGCCATGGACCAGTGTGTAATACGTATTCTAGAAAAGGCAGCACAGAATAGTCAAATAGCAGCATGTGGGACTGACCTGGTCGAGCCTGAGGGCTCCGCCTGAGAAGCGTTGAGCTCGAAGGTTCTTGGCAATAGAGTGCAGGTTGAGCACAGCCTGGTGGATCTCATCGATGGGGTGCACCGGGTCCACAGGGGGCAGCTCCCCAGCCGCAAACAGTTTCTCAGGGGCCTCGATCATGCTCTGAGCATGGTCATAACTCAATTTCACACAGGAGCGGATCACTGAGCGGCCAAACCACTCACTCAGGATCTGGAGAGTGGGCAAGTAAAGTGGAACCAAAGAGATGAAATAAATCAATCAGCAATCCTACCCTTCACCCCTCTATATCTGTGACAATTATAAACAGCTCAGCCAATTTTGAATTTATCGTACCTTCCCCTCGGGTGTAATTTTCCAAATGACAGAGAAGGTAAGTCTGTCGGTGAGAGGGTTGAGACTGCACAGCTCCTCACAGAGCAACCGAGGTAACATGGGGATCACCTGGATGATGAAAAAACAGGTGAACACACAGAGTATAGAAATTGGCAGTCACATCAGTAATATGTGGATTGCTGAGAAGGTTATGGTCAAATACTTTGATGAAGCAGCTTGTTATCATTTTAAAAAGTGTTGCAGCAGGTGTCCTCACCTTCTGAACCATGTACACACTAGTTGCTCTTTGGCTGGCAATGGCATCCAGAGCATTGCCCTCCTCCACAAAATAGCTCACGTCAGCAATGTGAACTCCCATCTCAAAGTTTCCTGTGTTGAAAAATATCCAGTGTAAAGATAATATAACCAAAACGTCATGGAATAACACAATCCTTCATCATGAGGATCACACATCTTTAATCAGAACACATCATCATCATCATCATAATCATCATCATCATCACAAGAGGCAGACAGCAGTTTACCATCTGGGAGTTGTTTACAGGAAAGAGCATCATCCAAATCTCTGGCAGTGGCAGGGTCGATTGTGAAGATACACTCGTTCCTGTACGTAATGAAAAAACATTGCACTGAGAATCTTGTTGAATGGACACATGGTCTTAATTAAGATCTGATACACTTGCCTGCTCTCATTGGAGGAAAAAGCTTGAAATTATAAGTAGTCCTATTATATTGTGCACTGTAAATAATATATAAGTGGTGTAACGGATCAATCCCAGGATGCATTTAAAGTGCGGATTAACTGCATAGATTACATATTAGTATAAAATGCAGTTTTACTGGTTGCGACTTTTTTAAGTAATGATAGACTGTGAAAGCCATGGGTATGGACGAAAGAGTGAGCATGAGGCAATATGAAATTGCTGTTCTGCAAAATGATCAAATCCTCGACTCAAAACAACCATCTCATCCGAACCATGAGTTTTGGTGATCCAGAGCATCTCCAATTATCCTCAAGTTAAAATCTATATCTATTCAAAAAGATATATATATATATATATATTCCAATTCAAAAAGCATTTTTCATAATAAAGAGAGAGGGAAGAGCACATAGACATGTAGTGATTTCACAGTTGTACCTCAGGTCTCTCCTCTTCTTCAGCTCCTCAGGTGGGATGGCCCAGGGCAGGTTCTTGGGCAGGCAGTCCAACACGCTATCTGAGAACTCAGAACAATCCACATCATACTCCGTCAGGATGCCCTCTGTCTCCGGTTCGATTTCTCCAGCTTGACCCAGAGTCTTAGCCAGTCGTCTGAAGCGGAAACCATTAAGAGACAATCAGAGAGGTTGCAAGGTTAAATCATTTACCGCACCGTGAATCTATACATACCCTTCTGCAAAGTTGCTGTCGGCTGACCAGTTGGTGATGCGACAGATGAACAACGTGTTAATGTAGTCCCCCGGGCGGGAACTAAAGTCGGCAGGGCAGTCAACCAGGGGAACGTTAATGCGAGGCACCCGGTGGTCCACAGGGGCAAACATGGCAAAGGGCTTGTCTGGAAGGAACTTGATGAAGCCTGTCGCTGCTCTGGAGTGTTTCTTCTCAACAATGTAGACCACCTGGTAAACAGAGACAAAAGGGAGAGAGGAGTGCAGTGAGGACTCATTTCCAGAATAGTAGCATCTATGCTGTGGGATATTTTTTAGCAACTTGTTTTTCTTTTCTACATCTGTTGTTTTAACCACTTAAATAAATTTTATGTGCACAAGAATTATGAAGAAAAGGCACTGCTGATGAACAAGAGAAATAACAAGCAGAACCTTTGTAGTATAAGAATGGCATCTGTAAATCCCCAGGTTTTTCAGTAAAAGCATCCCAAATGGGTGAGTTACACTTTGTTTTATTATGAAGTATGAACATTAGACTAAGGATATAACAAATTAGCCAGGCTGGGTACGGATGGAAATCTTTAAAAGACATTCGGTTTGTTAGGTTAGTCGCGTTTGCTTGGCTGATTTTTTACACTGCACGTCAGTAATTAGTGAAAAACTGATCTTGCTCTGCACATTGAAGATAAGTAGAAACTCACTTTAGCTGTCTTTTGGAGTATTTCCCCGTTGGACCGAGGGGTTGACGGATCTTCAAGGAGTTCAGTGAGGAGGAGAAAGATGATACAGATTATGGAACTATTACAATTAAAGATCATCTGTGATTGACACGCTCTTCAGATTAGTGAATAGACATTGAAACAGTGTTTACTGACAGGTACCTAATTGAAACAGAATTATAAGTTTGGGTAAACACACTTCCTGAATAATGATTGGCAATGGCTGCTACATTGACTACTCCTTCACAGTACCTGTGTCAGTGAGGGTGATATTCTGAACCTTGCTTAAGAGTTCATCCTGGTTCCTACAGCGATCGTCCACAGTAGCACCAGGTCTGGGGGTGTGCTCTTTCTTCTTCTGGGGCGTTTTCACCTGATGTTCTCTCTGTGTATCTGACTCACTGGTGCCCTCACAGTCAGTATCTGACCTCACAACCTGGACGGAAACAAAGTTTGAGATACGAAGCTTCACACTATAAGTGCACTGTACCGAAAGAGAGGTAAGTGTACTTTACCTTCCACTGCTCTCGAGGTAGGACTTGTAACACCACCACATCTCCGTTCAGAGCTCTGTTGCGAGCCACAATCCCATCCAGAAATATGTCCCGCAGGTCATCCTGCAAACACAAAAGAGATTTCTAACTTCTCTGAAGACTGATGTTCTGGTAATGGCTAATCAAATGAAACCACATGCAAAGTCACACTTCCTCATTTACAACCGGATAGCAACCAGTCGGTTATACAGAACAAAACCGGCTACGGAGGCTGGAAAAATTATTTACTGAATTCATTCGCGGTGCAAAATACCTGGAAATTAATAAAATAATTTAGCTCTATAAGCTAAATGAAACTTACAGGAGAGGGGATGAAAGCTTCCTGGTACTTCTTAGGGTTGATTCTCAGTTGTCCCTGCAGAGGAAGTAGGCAGAATTTGACAATTAACTTGAAGAAAGTGTCCTTGAGGCTGAATTATCAGAGATGGTAAAACAGTCTGCCACAGGTTCTGGAGGCTCCACGCTTGTTGCATTTCAACTAGACTTTACAAATTTTGTGCCAGAATGTTACATATTCATGGTTTCTTTTTTCCCCTTTTAAAATGATAGTAAGGAAACGGGAGTTAAACGAGACAAAATACAAAATAATCCTAATAATAATTTTCATCAAGTTGTACTCATGAAATTATAATCAAATACATTATTAAATTTAGAGAATTAGCATGTCCACATCATTTTCACCCCCTGTGTAATTTTGTATGTTTAGTATGGTTTAGGAAAAGTTAGAATGTACTTGAATAAGCTCTCCTCTCTTCAGGCCATGGGAAACGTCCTCAGCTGTCATGTAAGATTCAAATACTTGTTTCTTGGATCCTTTTCCTCCTTTGTTTTTGCCTTTGTCTGCTGGAGAATTGGTTGTCGAAGCTAAAAAGAAATGGAAATTTATATAATCCATCACAATACAATGTGTCTGCACCTGCTGAGAATGAATATGTCAACGGCAGTTTACCTCTGATCTGCTGCGTTTTCTTGTCTTTACCATAAGGAGACTTGGGCCTTGACATTTGAGTAATCGCTCCAGGCACTTCTGGGCTCTTCTCTTCTTCTGCATTCTGGGGAAGATTCTTTTTCTTCGGCTTCTTCATCTTTTCTTGTTCCTGTCCACTTGTGCCGGCTTTCTTTGGGGACTGGGGACGTCCATCACAGTTGGGCTCACTAGGGTTAAAGGAGTCCTTATTTTTCTTCTGCTGCTTCTGTTGTTTGTGGGAATCACTAATGGTGACAGAGCTGAACTCCTCTCCAGACTCAATGTCTCCATCTTGGCTGGTGGTGGTGTCCCTCCTCTGTCCCCTTCGCTGCCGGTCAGTGACATCTTGCTTCCTTTCACAGTCCTGCGGCGCAGTGCGCCCGCTCAGCTTCTCCATGTGCAGAGCCAGTGAACTCTCCTCTCCTTTACTTTTCAAAGATGAGGGGGAGAAGTCACTTGAATCAGAGAAATCATTAAGCACTTGGTCCCTTTTGCGCTGGGGTATGTTCAGCCTGTCACTCTGGGTTTTTACCAGCGTGCTTGGCAAATTTCCTTCCCTTTGAAATGACAAGTCCTTTGCATATTGGTCCAGATACGAGTTGAACTTGCTGCTGCGGTGCTGGCTGAGGAGTCTGGCATAAGCATCTTTCTGAGGAGGGGTGCTTGTCTGATCCTGTTTGCGCCTCGGCTCTCGATTCATGTGAGCCTTCTTAGATTGCTGAGGAGAATCCATGTGGCAATCCCTTAAAGATGCTGCCTCTGGAAAAGCACAGAATAAAAACAGATTTAAATGAGAAGGTGGCAAACATCAGGGAGCCCAGACTGGACTGGTTTGCTGAGATCAAGCAAAGCTGCCTCATATTAACTATTTAATTCAGCATTGAAAGATTGGACGATTAATTTGATTAATTTGAAAAATGTATTAAATATACTGTTAATCTAAAGTCATACTGCGGGGAATGAAATATGAGGGTGGTGATAGACATCCCAGTTCTTTTAATGTACTGCTGTTTGTTATTGTCATGTTATGGGAACTATTCCTCTTTGACCTGCGTATTGTGTTAAAATCTGAAAAGCTTCAATACGATATTAAAAAATAATGAGTGTTGCCCCTCGGCATGAGTCAATAAATGCTACTTGCATTCAATTAGCTTTGTTTCAGGATTATTGCTCATCATTCAGGGAACTCGAAACAGAAAGGGGAGATCATTATGTAAACCTCATGTAGGGAATGAAAACAGCTGACATGACGTAGTCCACTGATCTAAACTCACATGGCCATTTCATCAACATGGCTGTCATGCAACATAGTTACTGTTAGCTTAGCACCCACGTACGATAAAGGAGAGAAGAGCTGTCTCATCTCATCATCTTTGGTAGAGCCTTTCTCAGGGTAACCTAGCTAGCAGCTAGCCGCTCGCTAACATTACATGGCAGATGTTAGCAGAGCAGGACTAGCATCGGCTAGCAACTCACAGCGCGGAGGGTTAGTTCAACGCTGAATAACAACGTGTACGTCAGACAACGACAAACGAGTGGAAACCACACAGGTGAACCCACAACATGTCTGACATTACCTGTTCCACTGGTTGTTAAACTGTCAGCTTGCTGTTCCACTGGCTGTTGAACTGTTAGCTTCAGAGCAAAGTGCTAACTGCTACTGTGCCTCCGCTGACATGAGACGTTTCAGCATGCTGCATTTAGGTGCAGTCGGAATTGTCACAATCAGCCGACAGCACAGAAACGTCCCGTCTGGATATATTTTCAAAAACGTACCTATATACTATCAACAACGAATCTCAAAAATAAAATGTAGAGTTATGTACTTTTAAAGAGTCCCAGTGATTAAACTGAAGTTTTCACACGAGTTTTGTGAAGTATTAGTAGAAACAATTAAATGAGTGTGGATGACTGTTTCAGTGGAGGTTCCATTGACATTGCATGGAGATCATGACTGGACCTCAGAGCTCTAACATCTGGTGGACAGATGCTAGAGCAGCTTGTTCATGAATATGGCGTCACATGTTACACTGACACACGTGTGTTGAGGATCATAACAAAGTAAAATAAAGATCTCTCCATACAGTGAGAACTTGAGCCTGTCAGGTAGTGAATGACAGGAACTGGCACTGTCCAGCATTTCTTATCCTGAAGTCAGAAAAAACTGAGATGAGCTTGAAGATAAACTCAGTGAAATCATCATGTTGAGACAAGTGTCTCCACAAAATAACACAAGCTCCAACATGTCCACTTTCTGCAGGACATCATATCTCAGACACTTTCTCCAGCTGTCACTTTTCTCTGCTGTAATTAATCCCAGCATGCTGCGGTTCCCAGAGGCCTTCTAGAGTCTCTCCCACAGGTCTCTCCCTTGTGGTTGTTCTAAGCTGGTGTTCAAGGACATACACACACAGATGTACCTCATTTTGTAAGAAATTATTTTGGCAACAATCCACAAACTGGACAGACGCAGAATCTTCATCTGCGTTTGTATAAAACGTTCATTGGTCAGTTTACTATTAAATATCGTAAAAAATATTTATTAAACTGTTTCTGCTCTGCTCTGTATCAACTCTTATTCATACTGTAAATATGACATTCATTTTTCTTCTGGTTGTTTCCATTATGTCAAATTGTTGATTCTGTTCATTTACATGCACCAAGGAGGTGAGGTTTTCACCTATTTGTTGGTTTGTTAGCAAAATTAAATAAAAAACAAGACTTGTGATCTCCAGTAAAGTTGGTTGAAGGTTCTTCTCGTTACATCAGGTTTGTCACAGAGGAAATTATCCATGTGTTGGACTCATAGACTGTATATAAAGGCTTTGCCTGGGATGTTCTGCTGTTATACTACAGCACCACCTGTGGGTCAAAAAGTGGAAAAGCAACCACTGCTCTGGACCTGATGCAAGTTCAGAGTTTTGATATTTTGTGTCAAAGACAAAACTCTGATTTAAAACTCGGACTCAAAGTCATTTAAATATGTCTAACTTTGTGTTGAACAAAATCAATTTGTGATCTGAATCCAGGAACTTTAAGCACATAAACGAACAGATACACAGAATGTGGTTATACACACAAATGGATATATACTGACACAATCGGTCGCGAGGGGCAAGATATTGGGGCTGCGTGGTGGTTGGCACTGTCCCCATAACAGCAAAAAGGTTCCTGGTTTTAATCCCCGCTCAGAGGGGGTCATTCGTGTGGAGTTTGCATATTTCATCTGCTGAGATGTTTGTGTTAAAAAAATCTGACAGAATAAAAGAGGGGAGGAGGTGGAGGAGCTTGAGAGTGTGATGGAAATTCATCTTGAGATTTTAAATAATGAAATTCTCAGACTGGAGTTGCCATTGAGTCTTTATAATAGTAAGCTCTGCAGAGTTTACAAGCACGGATGCTCAGGATGGAACAACTGGCTGCAAGTTCACAGAAGCCGGAACTTATACAAAGAGGCGTTTCATAAGACATGATATGGAAAAAAAAAGAAAAAATGAAAGACATGAGATAATCCTCTGTCTTATCTGCTGTGTCCTTCCGTCCCCGGTACCAGTTAGAAGAAAAACATCACCAAATAAGGGTTCCATCCTGTCAGGTAGACAGTATCACAGCAGTGAGACACCTAGTAAGGGGATTTCCACTACCTTAGACACTGGTCAGTGATATTTTCCATTACAAGAGTGTCTGCAGACACTGTGTCAAAGGACAGAGCAGCGGCTGAGCAGATGCACTGATGATGCTGTGTCCCATCCACAGGAACACACAGGGAGGATGGTTGACTGGACACTGTATGACAGTGGAGCTGATCTCTGAGCAGCTAACCTCCTCTGATTCCTCTGCAGCTCTGTCTCCACTCTGCCTCCCAGCAACAAGGCCCAGTCAGAGTCCCTCACACACAGGCTCCTGCTGCTTCAGCCTCTGTGAATCATAAGGAAACAGCTCAGCCTCTGTCCACACACACACTGTCCTCTTCACACTCACCTTTACAAAGATGGCGGCTACAATCTGTTGAGTAGAAGAAGACATCAGTGTTTAAAGAGACTCACTTCATCAGCTGTGGGTCAGTGATGCGGCACATCCAGTATAAAGAGCAGCAGGGACTTGAGTCCTGTTCAGAGATGGAGCAGCTTCCTCTCTGCTTCATGTTCACATGTCAGAATGAACACGTTAAGAGCTGCACACACTTTTACCATCAAGTGTTGCAGAGAGATTGAGATGCAGTGGGTGAGTTAGCGGCTGAGATCAACATAACCAACCAGACATTGATTTAAACTTCCCTTATCCTTCCCTTTAAGGAGAGTGTGCACCACATAACAACGTAGTGTCACTTTGGACAGTGGGCGGAGCTTTTATATGGGTTGATCTCCAACTTTACTGCTCTGGTGCAGGTTAGCCGTTCATCATAAGTTACCATGGTGATTTGCCCCGAAATGAAAGTGAACGAGCTTCGTAGGACTGAAAAAAATAAACCTGAAGATAATCTGATAACCACAGATTCTGGAACTTTAGTGTGATCCAGTTCTCTCAGATGAGAGGGGTTGGACCTCAGGACCTCGGTATATTTACATACTTTGTAAATAAACCACAGCTTGGAAGGGGATGCTGGTTGAGGGATGTTCAGCTGCAACATGACACTTCACCACTTGATGTCACTAAATTCTACACACTGCAACTTTAAATCCTTAACAGACTTTTACATGATAAAAATAAAAGTTTACTTATTCAGATTTTATCAGATCATAATCACTTAATTTCTGCACAGACGTCTTCGACTCCTCCACCAGGACAAGCAGCCGAACAACAAACCGTAAATATGCTTCCGAATTTGTGAGTGAAAACTTCTCGACAGACTCAGGTTCCGTTCAGTGCTTCTGATGTAAAGCCCATGCTCCAGTGACCTGTTAGCTCAGGTGAGGCCGAGCAGGCAACAAGCTAACAGCTGGAGTGACGAGCTAACGGGGAGGTCACATGACCATCAAGTGACAGTTATGCATTATTTCAAACCTCTATATTATCTAAACGAGCGAGTTAGAAAAAGATTCACTGCCCATACAGTGATCATGGAGAAGGATCCCATTGATTGAGTCTAAACCCGTTTTTTGAACCAGGCTCTAAACAGGTTTAATTCTAACAGAGCAGAATTAACATGGGAGTCAATGGGAATTGACTCCTTCTTGGAGCAAGCCTCAAGTGGCCACTCAGTGAACTTCAGCTTTTTGCACTTCCGCATAGGCTTGATCGCTCAGCCTGGGATGTTGCTGCTTGATTGAGAGAGATTATTAGAAACCCAGTAACAAACCCAGTAAAAAGACCAGTAACAAACCCAGAAACAAACCCAATAACAACACCAGTGGTCCATTATTCCTGTGTTTACTGTGAATGCAACAAAACCATTGAAATAACCTGGTTATACACGCTAGAGGGCAGCAACCACCAATCATTCTATTTAAATATACATAAATAGGGTGCTTGTGTGTGTTTGTGTGTGTAGGACCTTATGCAACATGAACATTGATTTCACGCGCACCAAAGCCCGCTCACAAGGGGTTGGGTTAAGCTATAGAAGTTGTAAAATAGGTAGAATAAAGTAAAACAATTAAAAAACGTAAACATATCATAAAATAAAATAAATTCACACACACAATGACTGTGTTGTCAAAAAATAAAACAATGAAACACTAAGCCAGGACTGCAATTATTAAATATCAGATTAATAGTGCAAAAGAATATAAATGGACTTAATACCAGAGGCACTGGCAGGGTTTAGTAAAAAAAAGCAGTGCTCTTAATACCTAATGAGCACTCTGAGCAGCAGTGCCCCTCAGAGTGCTCATTAGGAATTTAGTTTGGATGGTTAAGTTTGGGGTAAGAGGCTAGGGAATGTATTGCGTCGATGAGTGTTCGCACTAAGATAGAAGTACAAACATGCGTATGTGTGTGAATCTGAATTTGCATGTGTATGTGTAATTTTATAGACAGACTATAGTTCTTCATTACCCCTTCATTTGCGTGTGGTTCTCTTCTCTCTGCTGACAAGTGGATTTCACATCCGTCTGTTCACGCTTGCTTAGTGGGTATGTGTGTGCGCTCGTGTGTGCAAATACACACGCCCCTCACCATGAATCTCCAGGGTTAGTGTGGGAGTGCTTTTCGGTCAGACAACACTAGCTGTGTGTTTTCGGAATCGTTCAGTTGGAGCTTTCAGACATTTGAGAGTATGATTCACGTGAGGTTGACGTGTCTCACCTTGAGAGAGGCACAGGATTATTCACCTGCATACATTCGCTCTCACAAATATCCACACACACTCACAGGTTGTGATTAAGTTATTTCAGAACTTTGCAATATCAAGGAGAATACATGTCATGTCTGATGGCTGATCTTGTGCCAAAGACGTCATTTGAGTCTGAACAACGGTGATCTGGGGATGGAGCTGTAGTGTCAAGGTCCTGCCGATGCAAGCTGTCCGTCTCAGCTGTCAATCCCCGTTTTTATGACATCAAATAACTAATCAAAATGATCTTCCTGTCAACCAACTCCTAAGATTGAGGAAAACAAGATACCACACTTGTTAATTTGACAATAGATTTTCTTTTCGAAAGTAACATTTGAAAGCATAACAGTAATGTAAACTTTTCTTAGGCAAAACCTTATTTGAGCCCTGGTCCCAGGGCATAAGACCGTCTTTTCCTTCCCCCTGCTTTCTGGGGTAATCTGAAGGAACCTTGGGGAGAACAGAGAGCGTGGGTGAAGGAACGGCTGGTGCAGCAGCCTCGCTCACTGTTGCGGTCGTACAGACCGAAGTTGTAAAGCATGCAGATGAAGCAGCAAATAACTATCAAATATTCATCAGGCCAGGGGAGGCAGTGCAGCTTGTAAAAGAAGATGAAATAGAGGGAGTGTGGGGGGGCAGGAGAAGTTACTTCATACAGTGTGTCTCGTCTCATTTCCATTTATGCTCCCCTTTAACTCTTTTCCTGATTCAACGTCTCCACCATGCATCTTCTCTGATGGAGCCTGTAGGTTGCTTGGTTATTTACCTCAATGTATAAAATATAGGGAAGTGTTGATAATCATTTATGTCATTTACTGGTACTTTCTTGCCAGCGGTATCTGTCTTGTTACTGGTTTTCCATCCGTCTTTGAGTGTCCGACCTCTGCATCATTACACAGGGCTGATTGGTGTGGGAGATGTGGACACTACCGTTTTAGCTTTAGACGCTGCAGGGCCAGGTAATAGCTTCCGCTACACTGGCTGCAGTGAGCAGCGGGCAGATCTCTGTGGTCATCACCTTCCACTGCCATGGCAACGGCCTGAGAGTCACCCCGGGCGAGCTGCACACAGCAACGACCATTTACAGTCTGGTGGCTGACTCCTGATCTGTGGTGTAGGGGGAATGTCAGTCATGACATGTCAGAATGTCCTAGATGGACGAATGCACGCACACACACACACACACGCACACAAACATACAACCAATGCTTACAATGTTATGTAACTATTATTGTACTTTTATTGTACATACTTGCCTGTTATGACTATGTAACTGTATCTATATATATATATATATATAATAGAAAGTATGTCTACATCTCTGCTTGTCTGGAACAATGCTTAAAGAGTGGTAATGCTTAAAATTATATCACTCAGTTAGTGTTTTAATTCTTGAATTAACGCTTTTGGTTTCTATGTTATTTGTTTGATATATTTTTACGTTAGTTTTTTTATTTATGAAGCACTTTGTAACTTTGTGTTGAGAAGTGCTAAACAAATGAGATATAATAATTATTATGATTATCTTTGACAACTATTATTGTTATAGTGAAGACAGTAAGGTTTTTATTACAACATGCAGCTAATCGTCAAATGTGTGTCTCCATTATAGTTACCTCCAGCTTTCCTTATGATTCGGTCTGACAAACACGCTCCTCCATCTTAATCTTCATCATCACCACCCACCACCCTCGCATCTCTTCTTCCTACGGGCGCTACTTTCAGCACCGGACAGCTCCAGTCGTTTCCCACGCTCCGCCCACCTCCGGCAGACTGGCAGCGAGAAACAACCACACACGCCGGTGGGCGACACTTCAATTGGCCTATTACGGTTTTATTGGGTGGGACGGAACTTCGGGGGCAATTTGCTTCGTTCCTCGTCATCCTACTCTTCTCACATGGATCTCAAGACGGAGACACTCGGCTCTAACGGCGCTGCATCTGATGGACTGCTGAGGAGTCCGTGTTGTCTGATCTTGAGTTAACCCGCCGCTGGATCTCCGTGCAGCTGTTTGGATTAGATGGTGGTGTTGTGACACGCAGCAGAGGAGAGAGAAAGTGTAGTGGTTTCTGAAGATGCGCTGGACGAGAAGTGGGTATCAATCATCGTGTTTAGCCTGATGATGGGTATGAAATCCAGGGCATCGTCTTATGTGTGCGACTCTAAGTGTCTCACGCCGTGAACCAGCGGAACACCTGAGAGTGGCTTTGGTTATGATCAACTCTTTTCCGAGTGTCCGCGCTGTCTTCTCTCTGCCCGTAAAGAACGCGCCATGGTGGCCCTCCTGCTCCTAGTGGCCCCGCTGCTCCTGCACACAGGGCTTGCTCTGGGATCAAACTTCGGTTATGTGGAGTGGTCCGACAACGAAAAGGACGAAAAGAGTCCACCGGTCTTCAGCACGCAAAACATCAACAGGGAGCCGCCCCACCAGCCGACCTTCTACCCAGTGCCATCCACCGAGCGCACGGTGGTGGCGCACAAGATCGAGGAGGACCTGCCGCGGGTGGTGACCGCTTTCCTGCACACAGGCGACCCCTCGGCGCTGAGACAGGTGAACTGTTCTCGGAGGTACGAGCTGAGCAGCCTGCGGGGCGGCCTGCACGTCGCCTCGCACTACTCCCTGCACAGCATCCTGGACACCGTGGCGCACGCCACAAACTTCTTGAACGCGATCCTGCAGGCCAACAGGTCCCGGGAGCAAACCCTGCGCAGGGACATCCACTGGTACCACGCGCTGGTGCAGAGCATCCTCGAGGGGGACCCCAAAATCCACAGGGCGGTGGTGACCTTCCACACCGACGCTCCGACGCCGGGCCCCCACTTGTTCCTGCAGGCGACGAGGACCGAAAAAGAGGTGGTGCTGCGGGACCTGTCCAGCTCTGCGCACCGGCAGATGAGGAGCAGGAGCCAGGAGTCCGACTGGTTTAACGAGTTCAGGGACGGCAGGAGACCGCAGCCGCACAGAAGAGTCAAAGAGAGTGGAAGTTACCTTCTGGACAAGAACCAGATCAAGTGGTCGGCCCCGTATCTCGAGTGTGAACACGGGGCGTTTGTGCCCTACTGGCTCCTGACCCTGTCTGCTGGTTTCTATGGACTGAAGAACAACTCTGCTCCGGAGTTCAGGTGAGAAAGTGTGGGTTTGAAACAGAGAGAAAGGAAGAGGAGGGGGGAAGATGTTTGGATTCGTTTTGTTTTCAAAATGCAGATATATGATTTAATATATTTATTACATAAAAAGGGTGTTCTACAAAAACTTATTTAACATTTATCTATTATTTATCAATTTGAATGTTAAATTACTCTTAATTCTATGTAAAATCATTCATGTGTATCTGTATCCTGAATTTTTTTTTGAAATACTCTGAATAACTAGTGTTTGAGTCCATAAAACACTTTTGGAGTTTCAGGGGTAAACAGCGTTGCAGCCAAATCCAATACAATCAAAGTGTCTCTAAGCCCCGACATTCAAATTCGACTCAAAAGGGCGACATTTACAGAATCTTGCAAGATCATTGAAGCTCACACATAAATGCATATATAAGTAAATAACATAGGTTGCAATTCATTCTTACTTTTTGATGCTATTATATTGGCATTAAAATAAAGTAGAATGAGTAGTTTTTGAGTTTATATACTCAAAAACTTCCCAAAGGGCGATAAAGTCCATCCTTTAATTCATCCCACTGTAGTGATTAACGCAGCCAGCTCTCAGCCACAGCTATTAAATAGAAGTACCTCATATTGATTGACAATAATGCACTGTGTGATTTAATGTAAATATGGATCCTGCTGAAGTGAGGGCTTGATGCAGGAAACAGATGGTGTAAAAGCTGCTTCACAGACACAGGTACACGCTTCATTTCATATGCTCACCTGTCAAAGCACAGCTGTGCGTCTCTGCTGCTGTATCCTGCAGCCGAATGAACACTGCAGGCTCAGGGTATGGGGAAGGGATTGACACGAGCTGGCTTTTGTGTTCAGTGTGTCTGTGTGTGTGGGGTGGGTGTAGGTGCATAAAAACAATGAAAGATCTCGTATTTCAAGGCTCCAGTCCAAGAGTGTCTGGAAAAGATCAATTTAATCATGAATAAACAATGAAAGATCCACAACCGCAATTTATGACCTCTCTGAATTTCATGCGCACTTGACTCTCACATCAATCTAAGTGGAGACGTATCACACAAGATGTGCAGTTCAAGATAACTCCACTAATCAATCTTCAGGACACATTAGAAAAACAGAGATTTGTGCTTGACAATCACTCAATTTTTTTAACCAAAATTCTTATTTTGGAGGTTCGGATGCATTTATTGCGCCGTGGTTTGTAGGCAGCAGTCGTGCAAGCGCCATGAGCCTATGTTGGCAAGAACCCACGCTACTGACGTTTCCCTGAGCAAAATGCTGCATCACCACCTGCTCCAGGGACACTGATGGCATTTTTATGTTCGCCTGACGAAGATTACTGCAGAGAGACCACAGAATTATTCGTTTATAATCTTTATCGACACTTTTAGCTTACATCCCATTTGCTGCAACAGCTCAAGAGTTAATTGTCTGCTGTACATCGCTGCAGCAATCTGTCAGTGGTGTTCTGCTCATCTCCAAACATCTAGTAGCCTGTCTAACTATCAACATGCTGTGATGAAGATGTTTAACCAGATGTGAGAGTTGGCAGCTCTGCTCTGTTGCCAGTCATCTGATGTGTCATGCAGGTGTCGTTTATATGAATCCAGTGAATCAATCAGTCATTAATTAGTCGACTATAGTCAAACTGAGCCAAGAGGGTTTTGAGTGAGTGTCAAAGGACTTGTAAACTGTCACTTCATTTTTACAAGGGACAGACTGAAGGGTTATTTCACACGTTTTAAAATACAAAAAGAGGAGAGGAATCCAGAAGATGAACAGTAAAGTCCAGTATGCTACAACGGAAAACATGTTTTTGTTGACTGAATCATTAATTAAACTAGAATTACCAGCCTGCAGTTGGATGCCTCCAACAACCAAAGCAGTTTCAGTCCACACATTTCTTTCCTCCAGACTCAGGTCACTGTGACCTTTGACCTAAGACACAGTGACAAAAGAATATAGAAAACCTTTTCAACATGCAGTAAGACTTTGACTTGGCATTATTTTATTTTTTTACCATTTCCAAGATCAAAAAGTAATTTCTGTCTTTGTCCCTCGTCTGTGACGTCAGAAGAGGGAGCCACAGGTGAGTGAAGGGGGAACATAATAAAGTGGTTATTTACGACCAGCGTGCCTTTAAGAAGGATTAACACTCTAATTGGGTATGAAGGTCGGCTGCAGCGTCACAAACAGATGCATGCTGACGTGGTCTGCAACTTTGGGCGGGTTATTCCGTCTCACGCCTGTTAGGACATTTCTACAAATAGAAAGTTCGTTGGTTTACGATCGGAAAACGTAAGCCAGTGTAGATGATGGATTCAGTTCCACCATTTTATCATCCTTCCACCTTAAGGCATCCACTTCCTCGTCTTTTCTCCCTCTTTTCTCGCTGTCCTTCCGGGCCGGATTTAGAGGAGAATACGAAAAGCAATGGCCTTCAAATTTGAATGATAGTTGCAGATGTGAAGAAGAGTGATGAGTTAAGGAGGGAGAAAACCTTGAGGCACACTGTGTATATCCAGTGATGCTCTAACTACCCTGTCAATAAGAACCACAATAATGTTGAGACATCACAAAATATCTAATGACACCATCCCTCTGGAGCCCTCAACAGCCTCAGCCTAGGTTGGATTAAACTGTAGTGGTCAGATGGAGACAAGGGGTGTCAGGATCATCCGCAAAAAACAAAACCATAATAAAAGAGAGAGACAGGGAGAGAGAATGCGTGAATCTGCAGCTGGTTCCGTGGTGGAGGACAAGGCCAGGACAGGGTAAATCATAAATGACTAAATACTGACACATTTCAATACTTTGTGTAACATACAGATAATAATGCAGATTATACAGCAGTAATATGTGTGATTTCAATATATATTTTTAATAATTGTTTTTTATAATTACACTTTACTCGACACACCTATAGGCCTCTATAAATATGTGGAGTGTTTGAAAAAGTTTCTGCAGCCCTTTCATCCACACCTACTTATAAGAATCTGTCACCCACTTTACTTCTCATCTCTCTATTGTTGCTCTCGAGAGGGCTCCACATATGTACAAAATTGACTGGAGGGTTTTTGGTCTCTGGCTCCTTTTTGTCAGATTAAACACAAATCGCCACCAAAGACCTTCATGGCCTGGCCTTTTCCATCAAATAAATCACAGCACAGAGATCACTAGACCGGGTTACATCTGCACTTTGAATTTAGCCATATTAGTTGAAGTCCCAGACGGTTTTCCTTCATTGTAGTATTGCAGTCACATCCCTGAGCAGTATTTAACACAATTTATTTACCAACTTAGATCTGTGATGCCTCACTGCTGCACAGGAGAAATTGCACCACTTCCACTTCCTGCAGAGATGTTTGGGTCTACAAGAATTGATATATATATATATATATATGTATATGTGAAAAGGAGAGGTGCAATGTGATCCCTGTAGTAGTAGAGCATACAGTGCCTTGCATAAGTATTCACCCCCCTTGGACTTTTTCCCATTATGTACTGTTACTAACTGGAATTCAAATAGACTTAAATAAACTTTTTCCCGTTTGATCAACAAAACATGCATAGTACTTTGGAGGTGCAAAATACATTTTATTGTGACACAAACAATAATGAGAACAAAAAAGTTGACATCTGTTGGGTGCATAAGTATTCACCCCCCTGTGTCAATACTTGGTAGAACCCCCTTTCGCTGCAATTACAGCTGCAAGTCTTTTGGGGTATGTCTCTACCAGCTTTGCACATCTAGAGATGGAAAGGTTTGTCCATTCTTCTTGGCAAAAAAGATGAAGCTCAGTCAGATTGGATGGAGACCGTCTGTGAACCGCAATCTTCAAGTCTTGCCATAGATTCTCTATTGGATTGAGGTCTGGGCTTTGACTGGGCCATTTTAAGACATTAACATTCTTTAATCCAAACCATTCCTTTGTAGCTCTGGCTGTATGTTTAGGGTCATTGTCCTGCTGGAAGATGAACCTCCGCCCCAGTCTCAAGTCTTTTGCAGACTGCATCAGATTTTCTTCAAGGATTTCCCTGTATTTGGCTCCATCCATCTTTCCCTCTATTCTGACCAGTTTCTCTGTACCTGCTGAAGAGAAGCATCCCCACAGCATGATGCTACCACCACCATGTTTCACTGTTGGGATGGTGTGCTCAGGGTGATGGGCAGTGCTGGGTTTTCGCCACACATAGCGTTTTGCATTGAGGCCAAAAAGTTCAATTTTGGTCTCATCTGACCAGAGCACCTTCTTCCACATGTTTGCTGTGTCTCCCACATGGCTTCTGGCAAACTCCAAACGGGATTTTTTATGGATCCCTTTCAACAATGGCTTCCTTCTTGCCACTCTTCCATAAAGGCCAGATTTGTGGAGTAGACGACTAATAGTTGTCCTGTGGACAGATTCTCCCCCCTCAGCTGTGGATCTCTGCAACTCCTCCAGAGTAACCATGGGCCTCCTGGTTGCTTCTCTGATTAATTTTCTCCTTGTCCGACTCTTCAGTTTGGGTGGACGGCCTCCTCTTGGTAGGTTTGCGGTTGTGCCATATTCTTTCCATTTTCTTATGATGGATTTTATGGTGCTCAGAGAGATGTTCAAAGCTCTGGATATTTTTTTATAACCTAACCCTGCTTCATATTTCTCCACAACTTTATCCCTGACCTGTTTGGTGAGCTCCTTGGTCTTCATGATGCTGTTTGTTCAGTAATGATCTCCAACAAACTCTGAGTCCGTCACAGAACAGGTGTATTTATACTGAGATTAAATTGCAGACAGGTGGACCCTATTTACTAATTATGTGACTTGCAAATGTGACTTGTGAATGCAATTGGTCGCACCAGATCTTTGTTAGGGGTTTCACAGTAAAGGGGGTGAATACATATGCACTCAACACTTTTCAGATTTTTATTTGTAAATAATTGTGAAATCCATGTAATATTTCCCCCCACTTCCAAATGATGCACTATTTTGTGTTGGTCCATTACATAAACTCACGATGAAATAAATTTTAATCTGTGGTTATACCATGACAAAATGTAGAAAAGTCCAAAGGGGGTGAATACTTATGCAAGGCACTGTATATACTGTTAGTTGGGTTAGGCTTAACCATAGTATTTTATAGTATTTTATTGAATCGTCAGGGTTGATTGTTTGTGACCTTTTCCCTTGTGTTGCTGTATGTATATATGCATATTTATTTCATTCTTAATTATTTATTTATTTTCTCAATGTATTAACAGTTCATTGTACCTTCGGCCCTATTGTAAATGAGGTTCTTACTCCTCAATGTGTTTTTTTCCGAGGCTTAAATAAATAATCAATCAAATATACATATACTGTATTTATGTACATACACTTAAAATAAATTACATCAATATCTTCGCTATACCTTTAAATCCCATGAAAATAGATAATCCACCAAGAATGACACTCACCGTATTTATCATTAAATTCCAACCCTATCTCACAATGTTAAAGAAAATAAAAATAATATACCTGGATCCATCCCTGGACCAACATGTAATGGGTTCTTCCCTGACCCATGTCTCATCCGTCAACCAAGTGTCAGTGAAATCTGTTTAGCTATTTATATATTATCTTACAAGCAACATGTTCGGTACACTGTCTCTTTAACTTTAATGACCATAGCTGTTGTTTGTCCCTCTGATACAACCCATTGGCAGGATATTTGCCACAGATTGTGTTATTATAATTATGTTGTGACAAAGTAAATCTCTTGCTTGGTTTAGTCACGAAAACGGCCCGGTTAGTGATCCTTAGGGAAGGATCCAGGTCTAGTATAAGTCTATGACAAGTTGGGTTATAATAAGTTCCTATAATAATAACTATAACTAATAGAACTGATATACCCATGGTTAAGGTAGTAGAATCATCACGATCAAGGTTAAAAGACGCCAGTTTTTCAAAGCAACACTGGATTGGATTTAGATTGACACTTCTCAAGATTACCAGGCTCACCAGGGCCATAGATGGGACCACATATCACAATATAAGCTATTGGCTGTGTAAAGATAGAATCGCCAGCATGAGGCTAGATTAAGTGTGTTTATTTGCAGAGACAAAAAGCAGCACAATGAAACGGTCAGACCTCCCATCTGACCTTTCGCTGCAGCATACAAACCTGAGCAGGCACGCTTCAGCGCCGCTCTCTGCAAAACAAGATGTGCAATTGAGCCCTTAAATTGAGTTCTGAAGAGGTGCTTCGCTCGCCTTTACGACTCGCCAGTGGAACCACAGCGCGTGGGAAGCACAACACTTTCCTGTATCGTCCTTCACGACATCGCTATACCAGACGCAATGACCCGCTCTGTGATGACTTATCGGAAGCATCTGAGCCTTATGAGTGTCATCTGTTCTCTCCCAGAATGAGGCTCTGATTCATCCATGATGATTTGTTTTTTTATATGCTATTTATGTTTGATATTGACGGATTGAGAGAATGATCTTCTATCTGGACTGAAAGACTTAACGTGTGACCTAATATCTACTTTATATACTCCATTACTGTCACAGTTACACAAAATACAAACTAGAAACCAGGGGTTGATCCATTGGCAGGGTCAGGGGGGGGGGGAAACTGGCCACAGCTGAAATCTGATTGGCCCCTAAAGTAAAAAAAAAAACTAGTCGCTTTCTAACAATACCAAAAATAAATATTACAATTGGCTAAGAATTTAGAATGTTACACTTTTTTGAAGAACAAATGTGCTTGAACTATTTGAATTTTTTTTTTATGTGTTGTGCTCAAAGCTATAAAGTCAACAGTCAACCATGAATGACTTAAATATAGGCATATACATATACATACAAATCCTGGATTCACAACTGACTCAGAGAATAATAACTTAATAATAATAATACCTTATTTTGTATAGCACTTTTCAATTCAAGTAACAAAGAGCTTTACAACAAACAATACGAAATTCACTAACAGAGTAACACATATCTCTGCCTGGGTCTGGCTTTTTATTTGGATCTGCACCAAATTGCACACACTCTTAACTATCATAAACATGTCTGTCTTTGTAACAGAGGTTCCATGAATTATTTTCTGAGAAGTCAACTTAAATTTTGCCGAACACCCAAACTTGCAATGTTAAAGAAACCTTTATGGGTTCTTCCATGACCCATCCTTCTACCAAGTTTTCACTGAAGTCTGTCCAGTCATTCGTGCATAATCCTGCAAACTGACAGAAAAACAATCAAATGCAGAAATACACAAAAAATGCTCGGCTGAGGGGAAAAGGTCTGCATACAACATGGTGTCGATTTAATCCAGATCCAGACATTGTTCCCAGTTTCAAGGCTTAATCCGATCTGACAGGAGATATCAATACATATTACATTTGAATTACTGGGCCCACCATCTTAAGAATGAAGAGAATGCAGATACAATGTAAACACAAACTGTTTACTCTATGTTGGTTTGGAAATTTTGTTTTCTAAAAAATAAGGCAGGAAGCTTTACGTGACTTCATATTGTGTTGCATCTTTTTTTAGACCAAATAAATACTAAACTATACTATAGCATTTCTAAAATAGCATAACCTTGTTTCTCAAGTATTTTTTGAATATTTCAACCTTTTCTCTGTCTCACCTTTCTTTCCCCTTATCTCCCTCCCTGCCTTCATTACTCACCTCCATCATTCTGGATTTCTTTCAATCTATTTCATCAATTTCTGTCCATTACCACACTCCCTTTTCATTCATTTCACCCTTGACCTCACTTCCCCTGAGCGTCACTCTTCCTGTTCGTTTTAATTTTCCTCTCTTTCACTCTGCCCTCCTCTGCCTCTTCCTCCTCTTTCATCCTCTACCTCTACTCTGATTTGCTTAACCCTGCAATTTCTTTTCCCCTCTTTCTTTTTTTCACACCCACAAAATTACATCCCCTCATTTTCTCACTTCTCACCTTTCTCTTCTGTTTCACCTCTCTTTACATTCCCATTAATCTAATTTCTTTCGGTATTTTTCCCTTCTTATTGTTTTCACAATCTACTGATTCTGTATCTACCCCAATTTCATTCAATCCCTTCATAATTTCAATGTTTCCCTCCACTCTTCCGTTCTCTGTCCCTCCCTGCTCTTCTTTCTCCATTCTTTCCCCCCCTCTTTCCTCCCTTCTTCTTTCCCTGGCGCAGAGGTGTTGTTCGTGTGGACGTGAACCTGCAGGACGTGGACATTGACCAGTGCTCCAACAGTGGCTGGTTTGCTGGAACCCACCGCTGCAATCTCACCAGTATGGAAGTGAGTCTCTCTGTCAATTGGATGTATTGCAAAGGAAGTGAATCTCTTTCTGTGTTTCTGTTCCATTCAGATATTTGTTCAGCAATAGATCTTTCAGTGCTTATTAAGTAGATAAATCCACTTTAAAGCCCTGAAATTAAGATTGTGATAACATCCACCAGTAGTGGTTTAGGGGCTTAACTGTTGGATATAGTCACTGGTTTCTGTAATATTCTTAATTAAAGTGTCCTAGAGCTGCTCACTCACTCTAAGAACGTTTCTACACCTGAAAGTCCAAACCGAGGTTCATGACTTTCTTATGTTGGTTGATCTGGTTAGTGTTGGTGTCACTTAAGACTTTTTTTTGTCATGGCTTCCGTGGGTTGCTTTTATACTTGACATTGATTGTTTTGTGAGTCTGACGTTGGTATCTGTTCAGTTTTGAGTGCATAGAAAGAAAGCGGTTTCTGTTTGAAAGGATACAGTAAATTAATCAGTTCTGTTAATCCGAATCTTCCGTTGCCACTGTAATATGGTTATGGTATTATTACCAACAAAGTTATTGTTCTCAAACCGTTAAAACCTTCTAACATCGGAGGTGAAGAGCCGATCGCGTTTGTTCTACGTCTTCTATTGTTTAATGTTGTCCCTTAATCAGACAGTCGGGACAAAAAAAAAAAAGGGGGTTCCACTTGGCGCACGATCCAAATCATTGTTTGGTTTGATCCGCACAGAGGCCACATCTTATGGTTCGACTAAATTAGTATGTTTCAAAGGCACCTTTCACACCTATTACTTTGATTCTGACTAAACTGAATAGTCTGAAGGTCCCGACCAGACATGGTTGGTGTGAAAGAGGCCTGAGAAAAACGGTTCAGAGCATAAGCTGATTGACACTGAACCTAAAGAACCACATTGGTCTACAACTGTCTGATGTGGTCCAAGAAAGTTTTTTACACACAGTCACCCCAGAGCACCCAGGCTGCCGCTAGATGGTTAACGCCCGTGCTGCAGCAGGCACCCGGGACCTCTGCCATCATTTTGACTCTTTTCAACATGCAGAGGGAACTGATGTACCAGCCCTTAATTTTGACGGTTAATGAATAACGAACATGTGGTTACGTTTATGGAATGGTCTCAATATTAAAAGGTTGTGGCTTGGGTTAAAATAAGTGCCGTAAGGACTGTCGCCATGGTTACAGTCATAAAAACATGGTTAAGGTTGTGGAACGTCCACTTCAATCTAAGGTCAGACTTGTAGTTCACTTGGACCTGACGTTCATTCCTTTCTCAGGAACACAATATCACAGGAACGCCTGGGGGGGGGACTCATTACATCTGGCACAAATGTCCACATGGACTCTAGGGTGAACTGATCTCCACTGGTGAAAAGGTCCCTGTGACCTCACAGAACATGTGTTTGGCCATTACTTTCTTATTAAAATGCTAATTATGATTAATGGGACAAAATAATGAAGTGGCGACATTTTCTACCCCAAAGGGCGAGGGTCAAATTCCTTGGGACATCATAATGTTCAGCACTTTTCTCGCCATCAACTCAAGGGGGGGGGGGGGGGGTTGTGACCATATTTCCTGCAATGTGACTGGTTACATGAGGAATAGACCCGCAAGACGATAATTCTTGTTACCTCTGCGACCACTGTGATGGAACCAGCAGCAGCTACACATCATGTTCTTGTCACCTTACAGGAAGAGGAAGAGACAGAGAGCAAGGCCATAGTTCTGCACTTGTGTTTGCATGTGTGTGTCAGTGTGTGTGTGTGCGCGCCTCCATCAGTGTATGGACTTGCCTGTGTGTACCGCCCATGTCAGTGCCACTGCGTTGGTTTTATGGGATGTATTGCAGGAGGCGTCTCTGACTCCAGCAGATGAGAGGAGCTGCTCAGGCTTGCATGGCATGTCGCTGGCCATATGATGTATAATAAATGCAGTATAATGGACTGCAGCAAGATGCGGTGAATAATTGACTATGCTCTTTGTCTGTGTGCCCCCCCCCCCACACACACACCTCCTCCCTCCTCCTGGTGGGTCATGATGGCGACGGGGGCGGGGGGGCTTCAGAAGGAGACACGGGAGGTTTCCGTGTTCGTTTTGATCTGTTGTGTTGCTTCTTCTGTTTTGTCCGGTTTCCATGAGCATCTTATTCAAATGGGATGTCTGGTCAAACATCTGGTGCCACAGTCCTGTCCTGTGGTTCAGATCTTTATTAGTATATGAGTCTGTTATCTTTCATATATCATCACAGCTGCAAATAGAATAAGTGGTGGCTTGAAATTATCTTCGGTGGGTGATCTTTGTGTAAGTACACAGATTAAGGTTATTTATTTTGCTTTTAAAATATCCGCATGTTGTAAATGAACTTGAACTAGAACCATATTTGTCCAGGTGATATTCAGTGATTCCTTGTATAAATTCACTACAATTATTTTGCTAAAGGGAATAAGAATTGACCACGAAACTGTATGAATCTGTAGAAGTGTCATTAATCTTGTCCTTCTATAGATTAATTCATAAAGACCCCGTCAATTGGAAGAGGCCGCCTGCAGTGTTAACGTAGACATTTTATTTTTATTTCAGAATAATCATGGTTACATGCCCTTGTTTGAATGCAGAGGTGCCGTGTTTTAGTTTATGCTTTAAAAAGCTTTACACAGGACAGACATGTGAAATGCTAACCTCAAAATGCTGATTTGCTCAAAACGCCGAAGCTTGTTTTCGGGATGTATGAAGCTTGACATCTTTGATTCATCGTGTTAGCCTGCATACATTTGCTAATTGGTGCGAAGCTGAGGCGAAAGAAAAAAACGGACTGTTCCAGATTTCACAGAAATACATCAAGTCGTTTTAGAGATATTTCCCTCTGAACTAAAGTGGTGGAACAAACAACTGACTAACTAATCTCTGTAAACACATTCTGCATCTGAATATGCAGAACTCGAGGGTGAGGGACAGGATTTTGTGCTTGGAAGTCTTTTGGTCTCCGTTTCTAGTTTGGCCAATCATGGATGAGCAGGCTTTGGTTGCCTGCAGGTAAGAAGTGTGTGTGGAGAGCCAAAGAGGCTGAACACCTTGATCAAAATGCATTGGTTATCAGTTTTTTTAAAATTGTATATGCATTTATATGCATACTAGCAAAACTTTTGTGTGGCCATAAACCCCCCTCCCCCCACCAAAAAAGTACCACTGTTACTGTTTTGTGTGGAGGAACATGAGGATAACTGCCTTCTGCACTGGAAGCCTATAAATATTGACCATTTGCCCCCCGAGGCTAAGTTGTTGTGAGAGGATGGTTGATGGGCTCTATCTGCTGATGGACCAACAGACTGATATCGGGCTAACATCCATGAAAATCACATGAAAACATTGAGTAAGTAAAATGTAGTATACAGTTTTTCGGGCATGTGTTTTGAGTATTTGTAAAATCACTGTCATAAGAATAGAGGAGAGAAGCACACTGTATCACATTAGGTGACAAAGAGTAATCTTAGAAAGGAAAGTGAATATAAAGCAAATGATATCAATAAACAGCAGCTTTTAAGGATGGCTTAAATGTTGGAGGTTCAAATATGTGGAAATGCAAGCACCTTTGTGTTAAAATTATAAAGTAATCTGCAGTATATTATCTTTTTAAGCATATAACATTGCTGTACAAAATTTAAAAAAGCACATCACTCGTTGAATTTCTTTTCCCAGCTTGTTGCTTATTGCTGGTGTTCAGCCAGCCCATTATCCTTTTTATTATTTCTGGCAATACCTCAGATTTTAAGTCAATTCAATGTCTAAAAATCCTTCCAGAATAATTTTTTGGATCTGTCCATACACCACACATGATTTTCCATTTAACTAAGACTAATATATACATTTTGTAACTTGTTAAACCAGATCAAGTAGAATATTTTTTTGTTCCAATATCCACATTAAAAACCAGCTTATTTCTGAAAATAACATTTTTGGTAAATGGGCTGTGGAAAGTCATTGTAAGGCTTATTGCTTTTCCCATCGAGTTAAAACACACCCTGAGGCTCTGTCTGCGGGAGAGAGATCATAACAAGAGTGGCTGTAGTGATGTGACGGAGCATGGTCTGTTCTGCAGAGTGTGCAGGGAGTATTACAACCTGATCTCTAATTGTGAATTATGTGCCGGCACAGTGACAACATTGCAAATTACTCAATTAAGATCATGAGTATTATGGTGAAATCTTCTCGCCACCCAGTTTTTCAAATGTCTTGGACCTTAGAGACATAGAGTAAACTGTTTGGGACCTGTCTACGCCCTGCCTCCCAGCACTGAGTTCTAAAGGCAATTTTCCAGCGAGACACATCTCAGACACTAACAGTTCCATAACGCTGAGAACATTTTGTCCATTTATTTGGAGCGAATCCTGATAAATGGGCAGATCCAGGAATTATTATCTTTTCACTTTTGTTAACATGGTGAGATATGAGGATTAGGATGTGCTCTCTGAACACCCTTCTTGTTTGAAATAGGATTCATGAAGCATAACATAATTCTCAGCTTGCTAGCTCGCATAATATTGGCTTTTGATGTTGAACTAATCTAATCTTGGTGAGTTCATTTAAACGATTTGTTAGCTTTAACTACCCAGTTTTATTAATTGCTGTTTGTCTTGATTTTAGTGACAGTTCAGAAATGTCAGCTGCTGCATTAAGACTTGTACCAAACATCTACATTATTGGATTTTCAAAAAATTGATCCAAAAATGGAAATTAGTCTTCAGGCAAATGAGAAAGTTGGGAGTGGTCTCATTTCTAAGTTGTTCTACAATCTGTTGACATGCATGGGCAATAGAAAAAGCAGTCATTTCATATAAAGTGCTTCACATTCTACCATAGAACATTTAAGTGCACTGTAAATTGGACAAGTTAGCTGGTTTTAGTGAGGACAAAACTCCTATGTAGTCTTTATTTATAAGCTGTGGGTTGAATTTAGCTGTAGACAGTTGAGCATTGTTCTGCTCAGATAGAGCTTCTTCTTCCTCTCTTTTCTTCTGCTTCTTCTTCGTCTTTTTCTTTCTTCTGCTCTGCCCAGAAACAGCAAGGCTGTGGAGGAAGGCGGCATGTGTCACCACGAACCAAATACAAGACTTCATGCATTATGGATAGTCAGTCGTAGGGAAAGTATCTTACATAAGGAGCCACTGCTTATATAATTAGACAAGGATTTGAGAGTGATTAGTGGGGGTGATTTGTTAGTAGATGCTTCTAAGTAAGATTTACTATTTTCTCTTTGTTTGTGCTTTTCAAATGTAAGTAGACAGTAATGCGAATGTGAGGTATGTTTGCATATATATGTATGCATGTGTGTTCTCTCTCCGTCCTGTGAAACGTGCCACTGGAGATAAAGGGCTTCAAAGGCACAGCTCGTCTAATGAGTGTAAACTGCTGTGACAGCCAAGTAGGGTTACCCCCTCTGTCTCTCCTCTCCCTCCCTCTCCTCAATCAGCCTCACATCCTCTTCTCTTTTATCCGGCTCTTTTCCACACTCTCTGTTACCATGGCTATTCACACCCTCCCAAATTTATGTTCTTACCTTCTGGTAATTTTTTGGGGAGACAATTAAAGGGGTAGCGCAACCAAAAAAGGAAAATTCACTCATTATCTACCGCTGCAGTTCTCAGGAGAACTTGTGAGTTTAGCCAGAAATCAGGTATCATGAGTATGGTGAGAGCTCGCGATAGCTGCAGTTACTGCAGCAGGAACTAGAAGAAAGACAACAGGCTGAAAACATGACACTGTTTTGAGTCGAATATGAATGTCAGGGTTTACGGACACAACAGGAGCAGTATGGAGGCATTTTAGTTTTTTTTTCAGTTGTTCTTTTAATCCGAAGAAGTCGTCGCCATTTACCTCAATTGTTCACACAGTGGAGAGTAGATGATGAGTGCATCTTTTATTTTTAGGTGAACTATCCCTTTATCACCTCAGAGGAAAGACAATCCAGAAATTATCCCTCCATCTGTCAACATGTCATTCCCTGTTTTCTGCCAACACATTAAAGTCATTAATGAGAAAAACTTGTCACCTTCTTCTGCTGCTTCCTTTTCTGCAGCAGCATCCCTCACTGTACAAATTGGTGTCCACGCTTGTGCTCGCTGCAGCTTCTTCCAGGGGACACAGGTAATTTGTCGATTCACCTTTACGGAGACACGGACAGCACCGTCTGACTCAGGAAAGGCAGCAATGTCTTTATTTCTGCCTGCAGCTTGGCTGAAAAATCGGAAAAATTAATTACCTGGGCACACATGGCCCGCCTCTGGTCTGCTGCAGAAAAAATAGCTGTGTGGGGGGAAAAGGGACAAATGTAAATATTTATTTCTTTACTGTGTCTTTTGTTGTCCTTATCGTCTCTGGCACATTGTGGCGGAAGAAGAGGATTTAGGCTACAAAAGTTTAAATTCAGTAGAAATAGTCAAATTCCCAGCTGAATAAGACACTATGTAGAGTGCTCGCAGTCAAAGTGGAAGGAATATCATGGATTCTGGACTTTCTGTGTCAAACCGAATTTGTCTGGAAAGCAGAAACTCACTAGTTTGGTTAAAGCTGCCTCATCTTGAGCAGGTAAAAAAAGGTGACTTGAGGAGCAGCGGAGACAGAAAATAACCTGTCTTTTTCAGTTTCACTCTCCAGTTTCTGTTCTGTTCTGCCAGAGGCTCTCTGTCTCTCCTCGGGGGAATTTGAAGTTCTACAGCGAGCACCGGGCTGAAGTGCTTAAAGACTCAGAGCATCTGCACACCAGTTGTCGATGCATATGTGTGCTTGAGTTCATGTGTTTTCTTTTTTTTTTACATCAAAGGAACCGTTAGTGTTTGTATTGGAACCCACGTGTCACACCAAGTTCAAATCAAGGTAAATAAAGTTTCACTTAAATGAAACAAGGTTTTTTTGCTGGGAGGCTTTCCGTTTATTCATCTCCATAATCACCTTCTTCTGCAGGGAGGAAGATAACAGAACATGAATTCACAGGCATGTCCAATAGCCTGACCGTAACATCAAAGCCGACGCTGTAACTCCGAGGTTTATCTCCAAATGGGCCCGTTCAATGCAACTAAGCCAATATAAAATCTGCTTAGTGCTTGTTGTGTGCATACTGTGACAACAGTATTTCTATAAGAGAGGGATACATATTTGTACGATACAGTTCTAATAAAAACTGATTAGCAGCTTTTGTCATGTCACAATACAAATGTTAAGACAGGGCGATGATCAATCTAACAATCACATCAAACTAGAGGCACTCACTCATAGAATATCTGCTGGCTCAATTTCGACCACTTTATTAAATTTGTCTCATGCAAGACCTAAAGTTATGAGTCACTACTAAAGGGCAACAGTAATCTATAAATATCTCCCATGAATAGGGTCCCTACAAAGTTTGCTTTCTGGAAAGCGCTTTACACTGTGATTCACATACTACTGCTCATATTACCAAGAAACGCGATGTTTGTAAAGAAAACTGTAGGTAGCATTCCTCTCGGCAGTATATTCTGGCAGGTCCAGCATATTTCTTTGAGCTGTAATTAGGCTCATGAAACATGCATGATAGCATGTAGAGTGGAAGGAGAGTGGAAGGACACGGATGCGTATAGGATGGAGAGGAGAACGAGCTGGGGAGGGAGGAAGAGAGGGAGGGAGGGATGAGTAGTGACACAGGAGAGGGACAGTCGTCTGGGAGGACTCATCCTCCACTGAGAAACACCATTCACTCTCTAATCTGTTGCCTGCAGCTCAGTAGCTGCCACGGCAAAATGTAAGAGCCTGTCAAGTCGGCAGCAGCAGTTGGATCTTAATTCAGCGAGGCCTCCCGTGACTCCACGTGGGGAGCTGCGGCCCACCCACCCAGATGTCTGTGTGGGCAAACTGAGGGGCTCCACTTTTAAAATGCCAAGTGAGACTTTCATTTCACTTTTGACACATTTCCTGAGGCTGCACAGCCAATCCCAATGGTAACATTTTTAGGGATGAATTTCTGACTCTACAATTTAATCCCCTCTGTTCCTGACGCTAAAGTCCTTTAAAGATGCAGGGGGGACTCAAGGCAGCACTCAGCCCCTCGTGGTGACATCCTCTCTGGTCACGTCACTGTTCCCGCGACAATTCACCAATCGATAACCAGCCATATCTCTCTGGCTTTCGCCTCACAAATTGATGGGGAAATTCCAAATAGGCTCAAGTCCGAGGTATCGACTCCGCAGACATCTACTGTTAGCGGCTGGATGTCTTGTGGAACAGCAGCAGGCAGATTCCCCACCCAAGAGACAGAGTGATTGTAATGCTTTTAGGGGTTTAATGCTTTCAGTGTATTTATAGATCTCTGTGGGACGCAGAGTGCTCTCTCTCTCTCTCTCTCTCTCTCTCTCTCTCTCTCTCTCTCTCTCTCTCTCTCTCTCTCTCTCTCCTTCTCTCTCTCTCTCTTTGCCAACTCCTATCTCGGTGTCGTGTTCACGGCTCTTTATCAAATTACACGGTGGGAAAACAGGTACCACAGGCTGCAGTCCAAACATGAGGGGCCTCCATTTGAAAGTAACGGATAATTTGATTTTAGGTTGAAGGCATTTCTGTGGAGAAATTGTTTTCATGTGTATGTGAAGAACTGTGTGACGGCGTTATGTGATATTGTTACCTGGTTTTCTGCTGGAGGTTGTATTGTGATTGTGTGATCGCTGGGCAGACGAACAGTTTAGGTTTAATTGCCTTGTTGTGTTGTTTTTCGGGGATTTGTGAAGTTTAAAGGGATGCTTCAAGGATTTTTTTTTACACAGCAATGTCTGTTTGGTCCCAGGCTCCTGCTGTTAGTCTGAGTGTGAATATCTGATAAACTTCCTTAAGTCATGTCAGATCAGGCAGTTGAAGCTTAAGACAATGTAAATTTGTGAATTAAAATAGTGTGGATTTAAAGGCGGACAACCTTGGCAAATACACACGAAAGATTAGCGGTGTAACTGGAACTTTATAATTCAAAGTCACCCCATTATTGCTGTGGTGGTATAGCGCTGGTCATCGAAGCACAACTCACTGAAAAGATGCTGGTATTCACCATATAGTGTTTCCTCTGTTGCAGTATCCATCAATCCCAAATCTCATTTTAATGGCTTCTCTCCTCCTCAATCAAAAAATGATCTGCTTCCCTCAAATGAATCCATTTCCCTCCCCCGCGTTATTTACATTTGAGCACCTGTTGCACATGCAACCCATCTCCTCTATGTTAGTGGGTAGAGAGATGGACCAAACTAAAAAGTCAAAATATAAATTTAATATACTTTTCTCAAATATTGTTTCTGACATATGAGGCAGTTATACGTCTTCACTTTACTGGTAAGGTTGGTTTGAGTTAGCAAATAGATTTTAGTTATTATTTACTTATTTAATGCTATAACAATGTTGACAGCTGAGATTGACCAGTGATTGGCAGGACCTCGACGTTGCTGCTTCATCCATGAACACTACTCAGTCTCCCCAAATCCATGGCGCAAGATGGCAGCGTTGGTATCCAGAATATTTTGGCTTCATTCATAGTGGGAGGAAGTGGAGACACAAATCTGTTTGACTCAAATCAGATGTAATGTTTGATTGAAGCACAGTTTGTCGACCTTGAGTCTTAAATCCAGTCTTAAATGTAGTTTTCACCTAGGTTTGCAAATATCACCAGAGAAATGTAGCAGTTGTTCAGGCTGTGAAGAATGTTAGCAAACTTTTCTACGACATATATATATTGGTCCGCTATGGGGAAAGACTAAACAAAATGTTTTCAGGCTAAAGGGACTAACTTTAAATTTTTTTACTGATTTTAAGGTTTTTCTTCCACAAATATTTTAGTTTTAATTATAATTGTGTTAACATCATAAGATCCCTGCTGTTACCAGTTATTCACTACAAAAAGATCAACAGAGTTGTTTCATATTCCAGGCCATCTAAAACGTATGCAAGGATCAGGTCTCAGCTCTGTAATAAAACACCCCCTCCCCAGGGTGCCCTTCTTTCAAGCCTATCCATGATTGACAAGGCAACCTTGAACCCTGTTAGCCAAGTGGAATTAAATGTCCCCAGTCGGCATTCAGAGCAAGGTGCAATTATAAAATACTTTCTCACTTTCAGTCTGCGGTGTGATGAAGGTGATCCATCAAACGGGGACAAGTCAAACGGCTGTTTCATAGCTCTTTCATGGGGCCATGCCTCATGAGTGTTGTTGTAAAAAGCAGCGGTGGTGATAGATGACATATGGAGCAGAGTTGCTAAGGTAGTTCGGAGGTGCTGGGTAACATATTAATCCAGTTTTGATGGCTCATGTCAATCTCCTGTGTGACATACATGTTTCCTGCAATCTGCACTTGACCTTGGTCAGAGAGATTGGACAGAAAAAAATACTATCTTATACTTGTTTACTTCAAAATAAGCAGGTATTGGTGGGTTTTTTAAAACATTGGTAAACCTGTAAAAAAGGCGATTGACTCCTTTACCATCTGCACTTCAAGATTTTGCCTGTTTCTGTTTTTTTCCCCCCGGTGCGTCATGTTCGATGTCACAAACGCACCGACAACGAAGGAGGTCTCCTACCTTGCTGTCTTTCCTAGTGTAGCAGCTTGCATGATACAGAGACATTTCTGTTGCTGTTGCCTATTGTTCCCAAGATGTAACAAAAGGCACACAAAACGTACAATGGCTAATTACGAGCCAACGCCAGAAGTTCAGTGCGTGTCATAACGTTACATAGGCAAAGGTGCAGAGGCAGCATCCAGCCTACTGAATAAGAGAAGAAGAAGAAATTAACGCATTCACCTGGGTGCTCTGTTGCCATCAATGCCAATTGGAGCCGATTAACATCCTGTGTCTACTGCAGAGTCATTTTAACTGTGAGTGAATGACAATTGTTTCTATTTCCATTGCAGAAGAAAAGCGAGATGTAGGTGGCTGTTAGTGTTTATTTGTGAAAGGTGTTATATTTTGTTTCCCCTCTCCAAAACCGATATTGCCCCTTAAATATTCAAGCAACACACTCAGGTGTTTATTCCACTCACTTCTTTGCGGTGCTTTAAAATGCCCAGGGGAAGCAAGTAAGTGCTTGTGGTGTGATAACACAAGACAGCCTTAACAGAGGCAACAATTCAGATTCACGGAGTCCAAAAAATAAGCATGTTTTCTCCTTGTCTTATCATAATGAGTCTCTGCTCCTTTTAGAGTAAACAGAAAAGAAATTCATAACAAATGCTGCATCTGATTGGTTGTGGTCTGGAGGTTTTTCCATCCATCCATCCATCCATCCATCCATCCATCCATCCATCCCTTCATCCATTCATCCCATCCCTTCCCATCCCATCCCTCATCTGCTCAGTGGTTTTTGAAAGTTTCAAAGTTGGACTCTAGCTGTAACGGGAGGCCCGAGGGAGGCTGAGTTCTCCGCTCGCCACCTGCTCCTCCAGGAGAGACAGATACATTCTGGCCAAGCCCAAAGTTAATTTTTGTTTTGGAGGAACAAAAAAGGTAAAAATTAAAAAAGAGGAAGATTTAGTTCAAACCAGTGCCTCTGTGTATTTGTAGACTTTCATTTCACAGGTATGATCAGATCGAGACACAACTAATGAGACACATTCACAGATTTGTAGTCGTAGAACTGGGTGGTGGAAAAACTGCGACAAAATGAATGACACTTACGTGGCACAAGACTGTGTGGAAACGAGGTGTTAATCTTGTTTTACTGACTAACATCCTTTTTAAAGATTTATGTGGAATTCAGGGGATAAAAAGAATAAAGTAAAAAATGATGGAATCATATTTGATCAGATGTAGCTGCTGGCCAGTGTGGTATGTTTCAGGTCCTGTAGCAGTCATTAAAATGCACCTAATAACTCAAAGCCTTCGTCACTGGGGTTGTTTTCGGTTCACAGAATTAATTTCTTGCAAAAAGTGTTGTCACCAGTCTTGCACAATGGCTGCAAGTGAACGTATAACCTACTTAGTGACAACAACTCCTGAAGGTCGCTGATGACATTTATTCAGGTAAAGGCCATTATCATTGGATTCAGCTGATGCTTGTATTGTGGATCCTGGTCTTGGTTTGTTGATTTTCTTTCAAAAGTATACCCCAAATAGTTTTAAGGATCCTCACCTGACACAGACACTTCAGAGCTGACCTGCAAACCTCAGTCAATCAATTCCGCATAATGGAAAAAGACATGAAGTCTCAAAGGTCTTATGCTCACATTCTCTTTTCCAAAAAGTGGAAGCATGCTTTAATAACTCCCAGTCATGCTCGTTTTCACTGGCGCAACACTGAGGTAATTATTTAGTGTATCTGTTTATTCTGTCAGCCATTTGCACTTCACTGAAGACATTTCTACCCACGGCAGCCCACCCCTCCGGCTGCTGCTTCTCAGTTAAGAGATTTGGGGCCGTTTGTCAGCTTTGAAAATCAACTCTCTGTGCAGAAGTTAAGTCTGCAGCTGTAGCTTCCGGAATTCTGCCAAATTAGAAGTACATAATAAGACAGAAAGAGAATAACTATCCAAAATGACAGGAGAGGACACATGAAATATCTGTCTCAGAAATCTTTTGCTGTACATTGGATTTATATGCTTCTTGTTGGCAATCATTATCTGCTATAAGCTGAAATAAAGTGTATATCTAAGCCTGCCTCTGCAGCAAATGACCTGCAAAATAAAACCTTCATATGGCAGAAGCGGAGATCAGACAGACACAATGAGGCGGGGTCATTTCGTGGTCAAGATGAGATTGTAAACGTTTTTTTTCCGTTGCAGCAAGTAAAACCATTTGTAAAAAGCAATCTCATTCTACATTTAAAGGAGTACTTTGACAAAGCCGTTAACACTCCACTCCATTCCAGTTTAGAATTGTAGCACTTTCCAAAACCAACAGTTCAACATTTTCACCCACTGCCCATCAGTGCAGAGCTGTGGTAGGACATAGGGTAACATAAACCATTAATTCTAATTAAAATCTGGAACTTAGTTAACGTAATTACCTGCGGATTCTAGTTTACCTTGCACGCAAACATAAGAGAGCTTAGTAATCAAAACACTGTATTTCACTGGTTTAATGCCTCCACAAATAGAAATGTAAAACTGACAAGACATGTTTGTTTGACAGAGGATCAGCAGTGCAGAGAGTCTTGGACCATGGACTATATATACAAAGATCCATGACACATCTCCACTTATATACACAAGTAGGAGGTCACTCTGAGAGCACATAGCTCTAACTATAGGTCACCATGTCAAAGAAGTGTTTCCCATTAATTACCTAGTTTGTGGCAGTCTGCTGTATTCTACTATGAGCACAAAACATGTTTTCACTTCTCATAATAACACAAGGGATCTCTAACTTGGCGTTCTGTTCCTTTACATTGCAGCAGTGTGCTTGCTCGTGCTATTATCCGTAAATTGTTACCATACCAGCAGTTAGACCTCATTGTTTGACATGCAGTCGTGCGTGCATCTGCACTTGGCGTGGAAGACGTTTCTCTCTCTCATGCGAGAACTTGTCTGTCACTCTGCAGTCAGTGAACCTGCTATTTAGAATCTGTTGTGCGTCGGAGCGTCATATGTGAATGTGCGTATGCATCCCCGCTACTGCCATTGATTGAACGAATTCTGTGGGAAACAAAGTAGAGAAAGTAAAACAAAATTCCTAAATCCACTCATTTATGTGGAGGGGTTCTTTCCTCACCCAAACTGTATCCTTTCACCATGGTTTGTGGTAATCCATCATGTTCATGTTGCGTAAACTAACTAACCTATAATAGCGCTCAATTTCAGTCTCAAATTCAAGTCAATATCATCAAATAACTAATTAAACCGAATTTATCAGAAGCATGAACACTTGAGCATACATCAGTGTGATAAGAACTAACTAAAATGATATTAGCTATCATGGAGATTTTATTGTTGATATGTCCATGTCAGCTAACATGGAGGAGGCGGGGTTCATGATTATACTGCAGCTAGCCACCAGGGGGCAATCAAGATTATTTGGCTTCACTACTCGGGAGCTGTCTTGTCATTCATCTTTATAAAGTCTTTATTTTGGAAGTCTTGTTTCCACCCTGCTGCTCTTAATGCCAAGCTAAGCTATCACCTTGCTCTTTTGCCAAACAAAGCCATGAGAGTCGTATCAGTTTTTCTCAATGAACTCTTAATAGGAAGAAAAACTAAAATCTCGATGAATATGGGCTTGTTTCCAAAACATGGGCTGTATTCTGAATAATTTTATACCAAAAAATCTAAAAATAACTGATTCATGAAGTATAAAGATGGCTGCGGTATTCTTCCCAGCAGCCGTCCCAGAGGATATATAATGTTTTTACTGTAAGCATGCAATATAATGAACTATTTATGCACGTTCATGTCAAATTTATTACAGCTGTATTTTGGTCTATTTTCTGTTCACATGAGTGTGTCCATCCTGGCGCCTGTGTGCGTGTGTCATTCAGTGTGTTTTCACTCCAGATGGTCTGTAAGCCCACGTCGCTCCCACAGTTAAAGATGCGAGCTGGATCTATTCAGACGCACTTAAATTCTGCAAACAACCCTTAATTCTTAATTTAGATATTAATTAGTTTCCCTGTTACTTGGCAAAGCCCTGTGATTTCCCCCGACACCAGGCTTGTTTATAACTGGGGCGTCTGCTGCCTCACACTGCAGAGGAGCATGTAGACAGCGTATAGGAGGCTCAATAACATGATTGAAACAAGTTCATTAACTGAGACCAAACACTGCAGTGGCACTGAGAAGGCGCGTAATCATCAGACGGCAGGGAAAGCACATAGGAACTGTGTTTTATTCAGTTTGTGATTCTGTTTTAACTGCTGGGACCATGGATAATATTTGGATTCAGTAAAAGATGAAGGGCACAGTGCAGCCTCTGTGTCTTTTGCATTATACATGTTAAACTGGTTCTCTATTGGTTAGCTGTACTAATCCCAGTGTGAGTTGCCATGAATCAGTGAGTTCCTTCAAAATACAAATATATGGAAACTCCAATGTTAACATTACTCAAAATGCACGCTAACGCATATTGTTGTGCGCTGGATGTGTTTACTTGACAACTATTCAATTTTTGAAGGATATGTTTGACTATCTTTATTGCTGCTACCCAATAAATGTATTCTTTATTTATTAAACAAAATAATTTTTCCATGATGAATTGGTTATTTTGAAGCCTTAACTGTAAAAGAAACTTCAAACAGCTTTCAAAGCGTGACACTGAATTTAATTCAAGTTTTTCTCAAATAAAATTTTGAATTGTGCTCGTATCTCATAACTTTGAATAGAACAAACTTAATCAATTTGTTTCACCAATTGAAGTAATTATTTCATAACTGTTGAGATATTTGATTTACTACAATAAAAATAAAAAAATCTTTCAACTTTATAACTGGGAACCATTGACTTTGTCACATTTGCTTAAAAACATACTTTAAGCCACAATATTTCAGTCAGTTCCTCTTCCTCTCCTTCCAGCTACCCCTTCACCTGAATCACAAAAAAAAACTTTAAAAGAAAATCATAAAAGTCGAATAATCTACATGTTACTTTGACAACACTTCTCCATCTGCATCCTTGCTATGTTTAGCTGATGCAGGACTCTGGAGATTGCGCACCTGTGATTTTGCTATAGCACCATTTTACAGAAGTTTTAATTGACTGAAGTTTAGCTGTAGGGCTTTGGTTCACATTAACTTATGTTTGGAAGCGTATTTCTGTTCCAAATTAGAACATAACTAAGAGGACTATTTTAATAGTAACCTCCTAGGTGGGGAGCCTCTGGGTCGGTTAGCACGTGTGAGACTCTTCCTAAATACTGGAAAGCAGCTGTGAAATGGAAAGACATGTCATGGCATCATCTAATTTTACTTTTGATAAAAGCAAATAACACACATAATAGTACAAACTACCATGTGTGTTCAGTGTGGTCCCTTCTGGCAGTAAGGTCAGGATGAGGAAACCAACTGTTGTGTTTCATCACTGAAACACATCACAGCGACTCTGAAGGAAAGAAGAAGTGGATGTGTGGGCCACACTCAGAGAGAAACACTCAGTCTGCGGGGACGCGCTCGCACTGATGAACCTGGCATCGCTAAAGAGAAGCAGTTCCAGCCGTCACACGAGAAAGGATAGCGTGATGTATGGTAATGATGATGATACTAAGTTGTCAGACTAGGCTGACATTTTACTTTCATCACAGCAGCTCCTCCACTTTAAATTCTGTCCAGTGATAATATATAGGTGTTCAATAATTTGGTAGCCTATAGCCCCTTTGTTATGACTGTGGTTATATAGCATATGTATGAATGTCCCTTCTCCAGTGGCCTGAATGTTGGCATGACGTAAGAAGATGTGTGTGCGCATGCAAACTGGTCTGTGCCTTGATGGTGAGGTGATTGGACGACTAACCCTTGTTTTGAATATAAGGACCCAAGATATCGCCGTGAGCCACAAACGGGGAAATCCTCTCCCGCCTGTCCCAACAACCAGTTCGCCGTTCCTTTATTGTAACTTGTGTTTGAGAGTCAGAACGGGTGCCTGTCATTTTCTTTTGACCATCTTTTCTTATGTTTATGTTAGTCAGGAAGGTTAGTGATTGTAATTGAGCCCTGATGCATGGAGGACTGCTCTAGTAGTAAGCACTCTGTTAATATTAACATCATTATCCACTAGAAAATAATTTCCTGTGGCTTGGGACTTGGGGAAGATGGGGAGTTAATTTTTTTTGTTTGTCGGTATATTTATGTAATTAAAACGGCCCTTACTTGGAAAATATGTTCCCCGTCCTTCTTTAATTGAATGAACTCTTGTCAAAGTTGTTGCTTATTAATCCATGTTGATGAACGCATCGATTAAATGATCATTTCCATTCTAAATGTATGTCTGTGATTCTTTCTACAATAGTATCACTTGGTCTGCTGTTGGTTGGCTAAATTAAATAATCCTTTCAAATGTATTGCTGTGTAAAATGACAGCTAACCATCTGATGTTATTTCTGTCTGATGTTGTTGTCGCTGTGCCCTGTAATATTTAAAACTGTATTTGCAATTTCACTCCCACTTGCTGTTGGATTGAAGAAGCAGGGAGCTGCGTTGGCTGAATCACCGAGTCGGTTGATCATCCTCCTCCATGCGGTTGTTTAACGTTCATTTTCTCCACAGCTTCTCACTATTGCTGCCACGCAACTGTCATCTACTTGTAGTTTACCCAAATAGGTAAATAACCAAACACTTGTCTGTCTCTGCCTTTCTGTCTCCCAGTGCATGCCCATCGGTGGCCATGGATTCGTTTTGGACAAGTACAAGTGCCAGTGCAGGATAGGATTCTACCACCCGCGCAGAGTGGCCCTCAATGGCTTTAAAAGTAGGTTACAAATCCCTGTGTGACTTACATCTTGCAGCGAGTGCTTGGATGAAAAGTTTGAATCTTTCCTACACAACTCTTTTATTTATTTTTTCAGTTTTAAGTGCAGCCACACATTTTGTTAGAAATTCTTGTCATGTCTTTGAGCAGGCGTACCGGGGCTTGTGAGGTCATGGAAAACTAAATCTGCCGTCAAAGGATTTCTCAGTTTGGAAATATCTACTGTGTTTCTATCCAGAGCTCGAGCGGGAGCTACTGGTGGCATCTGGATCACAGATATGTTGAATCCATCCATCCATCCATTATCTGTACCACTTATCTGTCGGTCAATCACAGCTGACATTGTGCGAGATCCCAGGGTTACATTCATATTGGTAGAATAAACCAGAATAGGTTTATTCACACATTAGATATTCAATGGTCCAGAGTGTTAGGGCCATGTTGAATTAAAAAAATGTCCAATCAATGATTCACACAAAGTTCTTACCAGTACAGTTTTGCCATTCACTCATTCATACAAGACATATGTGCATCATCATCACTGCCAGCGGAGCCATCAGGTGCACTTCGGGATTCAGAATCTTGAGACAGGTATCAGACCACCAACTTTCTGATAAGTGGACGACCCGCTCTTTCTCCTGAGACGCCAGCCACCCCACAACAAATAAATTGGAGAATAAAGTCGCAATTGAGAAGAATGTAGTAATATAACATGAATAAAGTTATTATTTAACTAGGAACAGAAATCATAATATTGATAGAAAAGAAAAACAAGTGGAATAAGCAACAATGAGAAAACAATATTCTGATATTTCCCATCTAAAATAACATGCAGCTTTACATTACGTCTGTTTTACTTATATATGATATAGTAAGACATTATTCTCATAATATTATGACTTTTTCAAAAAACAAACAAACTTATAACTGTTATAATTAGAGGCTAAAACCCCTTGAGATGTAACATATCATTTTCAAGGGGGTCAACTACTGTTGGCAGAGTAGTAAACTAGTTAGTGGGGCAGGTTAAGGATTCCAACTTATGTAGGAGAACACATGTCAACACATGTGGACATCCAATCAATTCACTCCACTTTTGTTTTTCACTTTGGCAAAGACATGATCCGCCTGATGACGGGTTCAATGAGCAGCTGATCGATGTTATCCACCTCACTCATATATTTCCATTAGCTCTTATTTTTCTTAAGGTAAGACAGTTTTAATGAATTATAACTTGAATTAACATCTGCACGTGTACACACAACTTTGCTTTAGACCTTTTTCATCCTTTCACCCTCGTAAATTGAGCTTGTACCCATAATGTTACCTGCCTGTCGGTGCTTTGGATTTGAATGTGTGTCCTGACACTGTCACTGAAAGCGCTCCAGTGTCCTAGGGCAGAAATCTTGGCCCTGATGAGAGAGATAATCAAGCAACTGTGCTTGTTTTCATCCCTGACTCCAACACCACTGCACCTCGGGGGGATGATGTGCTAAGCTGGAGCTTTATTGTAATGCAGCGTGATGAGGCCTGTAGTGAAATGGCTCAGTCTGTGAAGAGGCTCATCTTCCAAACCCTGAGCACACCCCATCATTAAAAACCACTGCAGCTCAGATTGGGTGGCAGTAGCAGTCGAGCCTGTCTCTTATTCCTCATGCAATCCCAAACAGACCAGACTGGAGACAGTTTCTATTGTTCCCTAGCAACAGGCCAAGGGACAGATATCAAATGGAAGAGAATATGGAGAAAGAAAAACTACAACATGCAATAATAAATTGTTTATTTGGAAATATGGAGTCATATCCTTAAGAAACATGACATTTCATTTGAATGTCTCAATGACTGACTTATAGATAGAGGGAGATAGATAGATGGATGGATGGATGGATGGATGGATGGATGGATGGATGGATAGATAGATAGATAGGACTCTTTTGACCCACCTATAATCAAACAGATAGCTCACAACAACCTGACACCAGTTGAACTCACACTGTGATTGTGAGTTGAATGCATGAGTAGAGAAGATGAACAGACCGGATAAACAATGATCTGTATAATATTCCTTCTCTGAATTCACAGGGATCTAGAGCGAAAAGACAAAAGACAGTGCGAGGGAGAATCACAAGTTGTTTTGTTGGAAAATAGATAAAAACGTTTCTTACATCAGCCTGATTGCTTGATACATTCATAACCATGTGTGTAAATGTAGCACTCTATTCATATTTGACTTATTTAACCATTAACCCCAACACTTCCTCTATTCTCTTGCAATACTCCTCTACTGAGGCACTTTAACACAGTGTTTTCATGCTCTGTGAAGTCGACTGATATTTATCTAGCATTATGTTCCAGAGGAGCTGCACAGTGTGTGTGCTGGAAATAGAAGAGTTAGATCCAGAATGATTCTAAATACAACCACACTGGACACATTGAAGAATCAGTGGTGGATCTCAGACTTTTCTAAATCAGGGGCCGTAAAGGGGCCACAATTTACACAAATGGGCCAATTACATTTCCAAGATCCATCCACAATTCCTGATTCAGCATACCACAGTTTCAGTTTGAAAGCGTCACTTTCAAACGAAAACGATCTCTGTCCACACACACGTTTTGGCTCTGGTCATACAAACACGCCTGAAAACCAATATTAGGTGACTGCTCATCTACACATGTGCCAGTGTACACGGTGCTTGTTTCAGATTGCTTGAGTAACAGTTCTTCTCCAACGAATATATTGTATCATTGTAAAATGCAGAATTTAGCTGAACAACAGTTGATAGCAAAGACAATAGGATCAGCAACGCTTGAAATCGATTATCCATGTTGCCTTCTACACTGGTAGCCGCGGTTAATGGTGGTTGTTGGAGGTTATGTGTTAGGAACCTGACGAATCAGTCAAGTCTACGTCATGACTGCAAAGACCCAATCAGCAAAGGGTTGTGAGTGTCATCGTTTCCAGGACGGGGCACTTCAGGGGCCAACAAGATTTCAGATAGTGTCCCCCTGGCCCCACCCCTGTACCTGTCCCTGTGTAGAATGAGGACACTGGCATTGTCTGTTTCTTTCCATTTAGTTGCTTTAAATCTTCTGTAGGAAGAAACACATCCAGGCACCCTTCATGCAAACACTTTAAAGTGATGCTGGCGGAAAATAAATCCTATACTGATATAAAACCTACAAAGACTGTAGTGATAAGATTTATCCGCCCTTCCCTCATTATTCCCTCATCTGCTTAATTAAAGTCCGTATTTTCGTAATTATCACTCAAGGCTTTGGGATTTATTGGTTTGATGATTTTCACCCCTTCAATTTGATTAACTGAGCAGTTGTTAAGGAGACCGTGTGTGACAGTTAAACACAAATTAATTTCAGCGATAATCCTTGAAAACACGAAAGTAAATCACTGCTGTGTTCTCACTTGTGATGAGATACAAAGTCGTCAGTTTGATTTCTGTCATCGGACCATCGGTTACATATCTGATCATCATCCTCATCAAGTGCTCCCATGTCCTCAGGTAAGGAGCTGGGCTCTCACAGAGATGAGACCTCGGACGTGTCCAACAAGTGCCTGCCGTGCCGCAAGGGTTGCCCCTACTGCCGGGACGACACGCCCTGTCTGGTGCCGGATGACGGGGCTCTGCGGCTCGCTGTGGCCGCCTTCCAGGGTCTGTGCATGGTGCTGGACCTGGCCAGCATGGTGGTGGTCTACCACTTCAGGAGGAAGAAGGTGAGGAGGGTCAGGGGTCACTGTCAGGGGGGAGCGTTGGACATAGAAGTGGAGGAGTAGTAAGAACAATCTTCTGTTCTGTGGCTCTGCAGAGCTTCTTGTCAAGTGAGGTGATGTCTTCAGAGCTAATGCCGAGCCTCAGCTTGGTAACAGGAACATTTCAAAGAACCTGAGGGGCTCTACATCAAACCAACCCTATCCCAAAATAAACTCCACTTGCTTTTACTAATATATTTATATCCCATGTCTAGTCTTATTGTGCAAGTAATAGGATCCAGTATTTTTTGGAGCACCAAGAAGTAAAAAGTCACACAACCTCAGACTTTGATTCTTCAGGTTTAACTGTAGTTTTATTTATTTTTTAGACCTGTCTCTCCAGAGTCTCCCTCTTGATCGAAGCGCAGCAGCAACCCCCCAGAGAGATCTTTGAATTGCAGAGCTAGCAGAAGCTGGAAATGTCAGTGTCTCAACAGAATGTGTCCCATTTATGAATGGAATTGAAAAGGACTTTTCTAAACTCACATTTCCACGAGTACTTATAGAGAATCCAAAATCCAACCAAACATTGTTAGAGATGGAGGGAGTCGATGGCTGAAGACACTGGCTCGACAGGAAATAGAAATATATACCTAGATAATAACTTAGATAAAGAAGACTCTGTACTACATGCATTTTAAAGAGGATATCTTTATTCCTATATCTTAAGATAATTCAATTATTACAACACCTGAACCCTCCTTGAATCTTCGTCACACTTTATAACAGCGTTGTTGCATAACACACACTCGCGCTAATAGAATACAGTGAAATAGAAATGAGATCCTTGCGGTGTATGATAATTACAACCAGTCCTCAGGCTAAGTTGACTTGAATCGTTCCCTGTGTGCTATTTATATACGTTTGTGCTGTTGCCACAGAATCTCCCACATTTTCTCTGTTCACAAGAAATGTCCCCGGAGCATTTTGAATCTACATAAGAGACAAAAAAAAATAACATCTTCTTGGAGGAAATGCAGCTAATTAAACCCAATGCAGAAATATTCTGTTGTCTCTATTTTATATGTTTGGGGTGAAGCATTATAAAAATATACTGTATAATGAACTCCTCTTTGTGTTTGTTTTGTTTTGAAAGAGGCACGAATTTGCATATATTAACATGTGTCATGTGTTGCATTACAGACCATGAATAAAAAAACTCTGCCTGTCACTGAATGATTGATTCATTAATTCACTGATTATTCGTTCTTGCTCTTTCCTCATCGACAGAGCATCCGCACATCTGGTCTCGTCCTGCTGGAAGCCATCTTGTTTGGGGCACTGCTGCTCTACTTCCCAGTAAGTCTCTTTTGTGATGTAACGTATCCTTTCACTCAGGCTGTCTTGTTTTTCAAGTTATAAATTGTTCACATTAGCTCTACTTCTTAGTATAAGAGATCGTTGCATCACAATAATTCCTCACACAAGATTTATGTCTCTTTTCCATTGCACTGACTCTGCATCTTGGACATCACCTTTGAACTCATAGAAAGTGTTCACCAGTGCCAACAGTGGAATTTAATCTTAATGTCTCTTCAAGTGTGTCACATCTGTTAATTATGTAAAACCTAAGCTAAAAGGTTATGCATTTCATTAAACCATAATAAAGGCTAAAAGTACAAAAAAAATTGCGTTATACATAACAAAATATTCTGTGACACTCCAGAAGTATTCTAGTATTTGAGACAGGCTCCCTTTCCTCTGCTCCCCTCCCACCACTCTATGGCCATCACCGCACGTAACAAAAAGTGAGACATGATCACAAACATACAAGATGAGTCGCCTCTCTGCTGCAAAATGTTTCCACCTTCATGTTTTTTACTGAAGATAGATCGGCCAGTTGGGGGCCTCCTGCAGGAGGTCAGTCTTCTTGCCTTAGTCTTTCAGTCCAAGCTCCATCTGAGCCGTTATCTCCAAACTCCCTGACTGCCTGAGCATGTGCGCTCTATCACTCTCAGATCTATACAGTCGTTGTGTCGCTGCAGACTTCATTCCTTGAATGATACCCCCCAACCTACACACCTCAGGTTATAGTCACACATTTACATTCACATTTAATATGGAAAACATTTCGGAATCCTAACTCACATTTTCTTATTTCTGGGTTGTCAAAGCAGAACTATTAATGATCCTCGCTCTCCCCGGCTGAGTTAATATGAGTCTGACACATTAGGAAAAAAAGATTTCAGCTATATAGTTGAATTATATATAATTATATATGTATGTTGTCAATATAGAGTGGATTGGAGTGTCCCGCTGTCCTTGCAGTGAGCGTTTTCCTTGATTATTTTCCATTTGGAATGTAATTTCATTCAAGCCACTTCAAGATGAAAGGGATATGAGGAATGTGAATCCATTCACCACAGCCACTTCGGTCTATTTTCTGTATCATTATTTGGGACAGTGTAATACCTTGAGAGAACACTCTGACTTTTTGTATTATAGATTTGAGATAGAGTTGTAAATGCTGCAGAAAACACACAGACTCCTTAAGTTAAAATTTTGTTTGGAGCTTGTTAGATCTAATTATTCTTTGCGGTTTTTACTCACGTTATGACTTTTCCACTCTCTGTTATAAGAGTGAATACTGGGGTATAACAACCCCCTTGATCCCATGTTGCTTCACAACATCATCAAACTAGATCTTTTATTATTGTTTTGTATTAAGAGACCTGTAGCGGCCAAAGTTACATATTGTACGTTTAAGTAAATGTCCCATTGAGCACATGAATTTCAGAATTAATGACATGTTCAGCCACATTTTGAGATAATAACAATTAGTCAATACTGCAAAGTTAAAATCTCTACCAGTTATATGCATATTATGTGTTTTTAAGTGTTTTATAATAATTTGAATTTTTTGACATTTCCCTGTAATTCCATGATTTGATCATCCCACCGTTCTCATTATTCATTTTACAGATGTCTGCTAAATTATTTGCAGCTGATTTGCTCTGTTTTTCTAACGGTACTGTGACACCCACACAAACATCTTATGTTGTCGGCCTTGTTTAAACTCTTTAGATGTCAAATGTAACACGGTTGGTTTGTTGTATTTGCAGATCACAGAAAAATATATGATGTAAATAAAACATCAAACCCTGCCTGCTACTTTCTCAGTTGTAGCTCGATGTAGTGGTAATAATGTACTTCTGATAATTTTGGGGGTAATAAGTGAGAGTTGGACGTATTTATAGTAAGTGTTTGTCTTTTAGTGTGTGTGTGTGTGTGTGTGTGTGTGTGTGTGTGTGTGTGTGTGTGTGTGTGTGTGTGTGCCTCTGCCAGCCTTTGTGTTGTCTCATACTTGCGAGTGGGTCCATGTGGGTGGATGCCAGCCCAGTATACGTGTGTGCTTGCACTTGTGCACAAAGCCCACAGTGCACCTGGAGTGCGACGTCAGAGAGCCCATCTTTAGCAGGGACACAGATGGAAGAAACCTGAGTGTCGTGAAGCAGGAAGGATCTGATGGAACCGGGGGAATTCACTCCCTTCAAATACTCACAGAGGCTGCCAACAGTGGGCCACTGCTCCCCTCACACTACACAGAGTCTGATGGCTGGCCGTTAGCCATGGTGAGACAGAAAAAAAAAAGCAAGCGGCAGAGCCTTCGTCTGACTCTTAGAACAAAGGTTTTGTTCTTCTTTATGATTTCCTGTTACCTTAACATGGACATTTGCACTAGAATAAAAATCCTGGTAGTTTGGTTGCAGCGGGAATAGAGCTCAACAGCGTGGTTCGGAAAGTGCAAAAAAACTTTTATTTTCTGAATAGAGATTTTGATCAGCATCCATAACATTGCAAGCATCCGAGTTAGACTTACCACGAGACTGTGAGACAATGCTATAAGCTCGATTCTGTAGAGGCCCCAAGTACATACGACGTCAAAATGTGTTCTTTTCGCAAATAAAGAAGAGGAACTACACTACCCACAATCCTCGGGTACGATCGGTTCGTTCAGAGTGACATTACATTTACTACAGAGCTGCCATGACTTCCCTTTCTAACCTGCTGCTATTTTTAGAGATGATGAAAAGAAATTCAGAGAAGCTGAAAATCAATACAACAAGCTGGAAGTAGTCATTTGCAATGGTTCATGGGCTGCGTAGTTCCTTCACTCCTAAAATAACCGCCACACTGTCATCCGGCCCACATACCATGTGGAATGATTGATATGTGCTCCCGTTTACCAGATCTAAGCCAGATAAATACTGCTTGTCAAGCAAAGGTGCCAAATATGGCCCAAATTAGTTTTGTGCTATATGGGCCATATTCACCATTTACCACACGGGCCACTTTAGGTTCACAACCAGATGACACCTTGCAAAGAGAAATGCATGTTTGCCACAAAAGCCTCACATTTGCTCTAGGACATTTGCTTCTTGACAAGTGAGCCACTTTAGGCTCTTATCCATTTAGTCCAGGCCACATGAAGGCCAGAAGGTCGGCATCATTGCCTGAATTGTCCACTTCCGTGTACCATTACTTTTTTTCTTCAAATCAAATGTTTAGTGGTCACGATTTACCTTGTAGCTGGTTGCTCTGGTTGCAGGTCTTAATAGGCTTTGTTTTTTTCAAAGGATTTTATGAAACTTCAGTTGATAAAATGAATGGGAAATGTAACTGTTCTAAAAGTGGGTGTTCACGGTTACACTCTATGGATCTCCAGGCGCTGTAGGCTTCGCTTTATGTGAACACACCTTGACGATTTCTGCTGTGATGCTCAAAATAAGTTTGATGTTGCATCTGTCCATCCACTCTCTCCCTCATTCACCCTGAGCAGAACTCAAGTACCAAAAATAGCTCCACAAAAATATCCTGCCACTGTCCTCTGCTCTCACACACACACACACACTTGAATACACTCATGTGTCTCTTTTCCCTTTGCTGAGCTGTTTCTCAGCACTTTTTCTCTCGTGCATTTCTCAGCACCTTTGCTGTCTGTCTCCACCTTCCTCCTGCCCCTTCCTTCCACCATGTTGTCCTCTCATTAGCACCCCCTCTTTGTGTCTGTCTCCTCGCCTGCAGTCCTAACGTTTGTTTCTGCCATTTCCTCTCCGCTGCCACCACGAACCCTCCTCAGCCACTGCAGGCTCGCTGCAGCTGCTCTTCTCTGGTGCCCAATGCATTTTTAAACACTCCATCAAGTTCTAGCACAACTTGTTTTAAAAATACATCTGCTGATTAATTGATGGAGGCGGCATTGGGAGGTTGGATGCGAACCAGGAGGCCTACCTTCTACTCTGAGCGTTATAAACATGTAGCTTTTCTTATTGTGCCGTCCCCTGGGACTTAATAGTCCACATGGGTAGCACTGCAGAGAGGGTGTGACGCTGTTTGTGTCGGCCTGTCTCTGGGTATATGTTGCTATGTGTGTACACAGGCAAAATGGAGGACGGATTATGAGTGCGCTTGAGTGGATTTGAAGCTTCGCATTTTCCCACCACTGCGTGCATGTGCATTTGTGCATGGTTTTGCATTTCTGCGTTCGTGTCTGTGGATGTAAGAAACAGCGTGGCCTACTTATACCTCTTTACATTTGCTGAGGTGATGTGTTATTTTTGGTCCGTCATGTAAAGACCAGAGAGCTGGAAGGCTGGCTGCTCGCTCAGGGGGCAAAGAGATGAAGGAAGAAGCCAGGCGCGGGATGCTAATCCTAACCACGGGATGGCATGGATGTGAGACATGAGAGGAGAGAGGACAAAAGGAGGAGAGACACAGGAACAGGGATTGTTTGAAAGGACAAAAACAAGTGTCTGGTGAATTGTCTACATCTGGTTGGTCCGTTGTTTCTCTCTTGTCTCTCTCCATCTGGGATATATACGGTCTCATTTAATTTAACACTCTGAGCTACAGAGTGTATAGTATTGTACAAAAAATAATTGTGTTAAATGGAAAAATCTTATTGCAGTTAGCTCAGGATCTAACCATTCTCCTTTTTATTTTCTGAAAGTTAGTTAAGAACGACAATAAACAGAACATTCATACATAGCTTATCCTTATTGCTTCATGGGAAGCTGGAGCCACTCCCAGCTGATACTGGGAAAGATACGGGCCACATATCACAGTGCCAACATATAGAGACAAACCACCATTCACTCTCACAGTCACACCTACAGTTAATTTAGAGTCTCAAATTGACCTCACCCCAATCTTAGCAGTCAGAGTACCTGGATAATACCCACGCAGAAAGACCCCATGACACCCTCACAAAAATAACGAGAACAATAAATATAAAGGTTTAAGCTGCACTAATAGCTCTATACCTATCATCAACTCTTTAATGTTAAAGAAGCTGGTTGTAGTAACAAACCCTTAAAGACACACTAAAGTAACGACAGCCTGGTGCACATAGCGGAACTTTTTAGCTGGATTTTTCCAGCACGTGACAAGAAGCCCTAAAATCAGGTGAATATTGGATATGCATTAGTATGGTGTCCTGAAACACAAATTTAGCCCCAAGTCTCCTCCTTTAAATCAACTTAACAACTCATTTCATGTTTTGTAGTTTTTAGCTTGTTCTCCTGCAGTGACATATGTTGGGAAATGCTATTATTCACTTTCCTTACCAGTACTATTTAGTTATAGTCTGGATCATCGAGTACAGTCTGTGAGTTCAGGTGTGGCACAGGTCTCAAGGCAACAACCAAAATTCAGAAGCTGCAGCAAATATTGATGATCATACCAAAAACAGTAAGTGTTTCAGTAAATGTGTTGTTATTAAAGCAACACCATGTAACTACACATAGAAGAGGTGCCACCGTAAAAAATGCACCAGACTCTGTTTAGAATTGTTTCCTCGCTGACTATGATAAAAGTAAAAGGTTTATAATGACTTCTAAGTCTTTTTGACTGTTCTGCAGTTTGACAATACTCTTGCTGCGCCTGATTCCAACAATGACAATACCGGTGAGGTAGACACTTCTTCTCACAGGAAATCGTTCCTGATCACCCAAAGTTATTCAATGCAAGAACGGGTGTTTGGGTTGAGTGGAAATGAAAGTAGCAACGCTCTCCATATCTCAGTGAAATATCAAAAAACTTTTGACGATTTTTGGAGGAGTGAGTAATATATACACTGTTTGCCAAACTATTTCTGTAATGTTGAAAATGTGTCTGTTGAACATATGGAGGGATTTACTTTTGGTTGCAAATTCTTTTTAAAATGGAGCCATAAAATGATATACCTGTCTGTCTTCCATATAGCAACTGATTTATCAGATCCTGATCTGAGCCAGCGACTCAGAGCCAGTGATGGAGCATTAAAAAGTAACTGCTATAATTCCTGTTCTTGGGTATAAAATGGACTCCCTGCCCCGCTCTCTCATGACCAGCATACCAATGACAGATTTTGGCTCTGCAAGGTTTTGATGGGGATGTGGATGGAGGGAAGCTGCTGCTGTGCTCTGACAAATGTCTGTCAAGTTGTTAATCAGGTGAAGTGAACGAAGAGCGAACGGACTGAAGGCTGGAAAAATAACAACGTTACAAAGGTTTAAAGTTGCCCCCGGACATGTCCAGACTGAAAGGCTGACATACATCTGGTCAACTTTGAGGCTGTATTAGATTATCTGTGTTTTAATTCCACAGATGCCTGTCTGTCTGTCTGACTGTCTGTCTGTCTGTCTGTCTGTCTGTCTGTCTGTCTGTCTGTCTGTCTGTCTGACTGTCTGTCTGTCTGTCTGTCTGTTTGACTGTCTGTCTGTCTGTCTGTCTGTCTGTCTGTCTGTCTGTCTGTCTGTCTGTCTCTCTCTCTCTCTGTCTCTCTTGGTATGGAACACGTCTCGCGAATCATTCAACTTAATAGCTTCACACTTGAAATGTGTATTGTTAATAATAGGTGCGATTTGGACACACAATACATTCATTATTAATACAGATTAAATAGACAGGCGGTGCTCTTTAGCAGTCAGTGGGAGTGGGGTGGCGTGATGCCAGTTTTTGGACCAAGTTGAGCATGTTTTCATCTATATCCTCAGTAAACCACAGATCTGGTCAGCAGCTTGTAGCCTTCGACCAATAATATCTGTCCTGCCAGATCATTTAGATACTTCGATTATTTTTTTTCTTCACCAAATCGGACTGACACGCTCACTAGAGTCACTGGTGTTGATCTCCGTCGTGGCAACAAAATTCACAGCATCACTTTCTCTATGGAAAATTGTCTTCATAGTAAAAGCAAAACATCAAATGTTTTGTTGCTATAATGCTTTATATTGAGCTGAATTACAGTGCTTTTATTTTGAAAAGTTGTGAACTTGGGTTTGAAGATTGTTTCAGTTGCTTAACAGACCTCTGCAATGGCCAACATGCAGTGTATGAAAAATACTATTCAATTAACAGTTTAAACTTGAACACATGAGTAATAAAGCAAACTCTGTTTCATTTTATGAAAAGCATTGGTATAAAATCATTATTGTAGTTAAACCAGGTAGGATGAACACAAAGTTTTCTATCTTCACTGTCTGCACAATATACTGTTTAACACAGGCCAAGAAAACAGCTCATTTCCAACTGGCAGGTTTACAACAAGCACTGCATTGGCAACACAAACATTGAAGAAAGATGAGTTAAAGCACGTAAAAGTTGTAGGTTAGTTCACTGGTTAGGTTCCTGTGATTTTTTTCAAAGCATCTAGAATCAGGCCATCTTGTCACTATTTTACTGGTAGTTTCCTGATTCACTGTGGAAGACGGATTCAGGTTTTTTCCCCTGTAATTTCATCATTCCGTCTTTGTGCCATTCTCTTAACACAGAGTGAATTGTTCTTTTTTACACCTAAATAGTACTTTTCTCTGAACACATCTCACAGCCAGACTCTTGCAGCCTCGGGTCTGGCTGGTTGTTAAGGACTTTGACGCTCAGCTTCGTTTTCTGCTGGAAAAGAGGTTACAGGTGCTGTTGTTTGGTAAGATTAATTACGCTGTCTCTTGAATGCCAAGACACCGTAAGAGCGGGGATAAATCACCGCCTGCGCTCCTCAGGGAGGCGCTTCTACTACATCTGTAACTGCCTCACTACCTCCCACAGCTGGACATTAGTCAGTGTGATATACAGTGTTGTATGGATAAGAATCAACTTGACACTTCAGAGATTTACTGACTTATCATTAAGGTTACACAGGTCATGGAGAGTTTGACCCTGTACTAGTGCACATTAAGTAAGGTGTTAGCTGCACTCTGGACAGCAGTGTATCACTGGGTTGACACATACAGAGACTATATCAAATAAAAGGGTAAAAACACATAGTGTAGCAATCCTACAACTTTACCATTATATATATTTATACTGTATATACACACTGTTATACTCAGGTAGCTACTCTCAGGTACAGAGTACAGGTGATATGAAATCTATATACTATGTAATATATAATGTATTATATAAACTATTCCATACCGTTTCTGTGAATTATATTTTACCAATGATGCTTGTTTTAGTTTGTCTGAGCAAACCTTCACTTCATCACCCTCTGATAAACTCTTAACACACGTAATAAACTTACAGAGCCACATGTATATTAAAATAATTAATGGTGGCTGTAATTATTCCTCCTGTCCACACTGGCTGCAAAGAGATTCATATTTAAGTGGACATGATTGGGGAGAAAAAAATCCACTGTCATCACTCTGGAAAAAAATTAATTCTAAAGTTCAGCTGAAGTTAATATGCGATTTCAGCACTCTGAGTTCGTTCGATCAAAGTGACTCAGAGAGGAAATTTGATACTAAAAAAACTAATTTTGGAAAGTGACTGGTCCAGCTCAAGTTGCTGACGCCTCATTCTCAATTCATATTTGATTTTTTTAGCAAAATGGGGACTTTGGAGGTTATCACAACTTTTATATTGCATGATGAAGATGTCCTTTATTCTTCACCAAGACCCCATTTAACCCAACCCTCAACTTTTTCCTAAATCTGACTCTTTGTGCAAACAGCGAATAAATTGTGTGATTTTCACCTGTTTCTGAGGGTAAAGGACAAATCGGTGTGGCTGTTGAGGTTGAAGGACTTTCTGACTCAAACACATCTCTGACCGAATGCTAGTGTTGCTCTGTGTATCTGTTTATATGTGTAAATGAGCCATGTCCAATTTGTAAGATGATATTAATTCAAAGATGTGTTTACAGCATAGACTGAATATAAAGATGGATGACATCTTCCCGAAAGTGAAGCTAAAGTGCCTTGATCGCTGCCTGGTGGCTGGCTGCAGTATAGGTCATAAATCCCGCCTCCTCCATGTTAGTGGATGGGAAATGGGCCAAGTTAAAAAAGTCAAAGTACACGTCAATTACGTTTTTCTCAAATGTGGTTTCTGTAATTTTCCATAATTTTCAAATGTGCAAGATCCAGGATATTTTAGCTCCATTTCTGGATAGTAGGAGGAAGTGGATACTCATTGTCCATCTTTATATTGTGTATGGTTTACAGCTTGATGTGCTGCCCCCAAGTGGCCAAATCAATCAAATTGTGCAGACAGTGACTTGGTAAAGGCAGTGACAGACAAATGACCACCTCTCGTGAAAGACGTGCATCTTTTCTATCTGCATATTTTTAATAACAGTTCTGATTATGACAAGTGGACCTCTTGCATTATTCGTTATCTCTATTGTGATACTCAACATTCATCATTATTCATCAGGTGACCTCTGGGTTCAGCAATCATGTAGCTTAAATGAGGCTTTCAACAGGCTGTAGTCATCAGAGTGAAAACCTGAGTGGCTCCTGTGTGTTTTGAATTAATGCAGATAGTAAGGCTCAGTGATATGGAAAAACATCTTATCAAGATCATTAATTTCACCTCAGTTGATATTGATATATATATCATGATGTAAATCAAATCACTATTTCCGTCATCTCTGATTCAGATGGTAAAAGAGTGAAAAAATATTACCTGTCCATGTGAGAACTATTTCGACACAATGCAAATCTTGTCAGACTTGAAATAGCCAAAATATCTTCACACTATAACGAAATTCCTCTGACCCTTATATTCAACGATGCCCTCATCTTTTGAGCCTTGGGATGTGTCTGTTGGGATGTCCCCTTCTTCAGCAATGTATCTCGGGTTTTTCGTGAACGTTTTTTTTCACTTTTTTTCTTTAATCTCACTTCCACTCATGACGTACTGGTTTGCAAGGCTGCAGTAGCTCAAATATTACCGTGTGCTGCTGGCGGCTGCTACTCCTACGCTCTGCTGTGCGCGTCAACGTAACCTGACGTGGCGCTATTCACTCATGCTCTCTATTTTATCATTCTCATTCTCTTTTGGTGTTTGGGTTGTCTGTCAAAACATGGATGGAATGAGTTCTATTGACGTTCTATCGACCATGTCTTATATTTCTATCGAGGAAAAAGTTATTACGCGATAATTATCTTCATGGTTTTATCGAACAGCCCCTAGCAGACAGAAAAACAGCATCTTTAAAGAGTGTGGAGAACGGGTATCCACAAGCTGAGTGAAGCAGCCATAGTGGAAATGGGCAAAGTCTTAAGCTTCTCTCAGGTCACTGAATATTTGACGGGTGGCGACCTGCTGAAATACACACCCATGAAATGAAACACATTTCAAAATAGAAATTCTGATCTTTACAGCTTGATATGTGAGCCTCGTCTCTGTCGCAGCCTCGTCTTTACCAGCTATACGTTCAAATAAACCTCGAACCAAGCAGAAAATGAAAGGCTGACATTTGACCAACCAAAGACAATTTCCCTACTTCCCTTCAAATCAGGCAGAGGGTCAGAAAAGACAAATACAAATACATGTGCACAAACACACTTGTTTATGTCAATGCATGAATAAAACACGAATCAATATCGTCACACATAAGGCAAGGTAAGGCACTTTTATTCATAAAACACATTTCATACAAAGAGGCAGATTCAAGGTGCCGTTAAAAAACAACACAGAAATGAAAAGAAATTGATTAAATATCAGGGAGCACAGTTCAAAGCAAATTTCAAGCTGAATAAAAGAGATTTAAAAAAGAGGTTAAGAGATTAATAGAGTTAAAAGACATAAAAGGGATAGAATCAGTCTTTTAATCCAATGTCATTAACAAGTCAAATGTGTGAAGCAATACAAATACAATTCATAAAAATGTGTAAATGGATCAAATAGAATAATAAGGAAAAAGTAATGGTAACAAACCCTTCAAACTCTTTCATCTGTAGTGCCCTGGTAGCTGACATATGAACAACATACAGTTCAGACACGTCAGTGGGGGCGATGGAGGTGTGAGGTGTGCACATGTTCAAACCTGCTCCCAGCTCTGTTTTTCACACACTGCAGATTCACTCCATTTTCTTTTCTGAATCCTTCTGTGTGACCATGAGGAATATGACAGGGAGGGGATGCCTGTGATTTACAGCTTACAAGACAAATAATGACATTATTATATGATTGGTGTCCCAGAGTGTGTGTCTGTGTGTGTGTGTGTGTGTGTGTGCGTGTGTTTGTGTGTGTGAACACTGACGCTGCTGTACCTCGCTGCAGGTGATGATCCTGTACTTCCACCCCAGTGTGTTTCGATGTATCCTCCTGAGGTGGGTCCGCCTCCTGGGTTTCGCCATCATGTACGGCACCATCATCCTCAAACTGTACAGGTACTGGAACCATCCCCACATGAATTCTTCTTCTCTCTAAAATAGAGAACTAAATATAGACCCTTTCCCTTTCTCTCCTCAATTTTCTCATTTCCTCCTATTGTTTCCTTTTCTTCTCTCCTCCTATTTCCTCCCCTTGTCTCTACTTTCCTCTTCTCCTCTCCTCCCCTCTCCTCTTCTCTCCTCTCAATAATTCAGCTCCCTGTCAGACCACAAACCCCCGTGTGCACAAACTCATGCATGCAGTTTAGCCAATAAGCACATTTGAATTTCACATCAGGTCCAGTCTATCTCTGTCTGCCTCCTGAAGGATCTATTCAGACAAAAAAACACACACACACACACACACACACACACACACACACACACACACACACACACACACACACTTAAAGCTCTGAGCAGGTGTTGCTGAGATTGGAGAAGGGGGTCAAAGGCCCACCAAAGAGTTCTCTGGGCAAAATTACAAATTAGTTGATATTTTTCTCGAGCTTGCAGGGCGTGAAGTGTGCCCCAGGGCCAAGCTCTTACAGCCTGGTCCCACTGAATATATGAGAGATATGATATTAGTCATGTCTGGTAGAGGGAAGGCAGCTGAGCAGAGGAAGCAGAGAGCAGACTGCTTTTCTGTCTAGAGTACATGAATCTTTCTTCCCAAACAGTTAAACTTCTCTAGCATCAGATCATCTTGAGCTACTGCCATGGGCGGACGGCCCAAAGTGAAATCTGATTGGTGCCTGCCTTGTGTCAGTGGTCTTGAGAAAAAAATAACTAGTCACTTACTAGCAACACCAACGATGAATCTGACAATTTGTTAAGAATTTGTATTCTTCGGAAAACACAATGTGCTTGAACAAGGAACAATTATCTAAATATTTAGCACGATGTGTGGTTCAAAGCTATAGAGCTAACCTTAAATAAGGAAAGAACTAAATGTGAACCTTACTAAATGAATGTTGGACATTTAATTGGGCCCTCTGTGTAGGTTGTGGCCCTTTTATGGCCTTTGAGTTAGAAAAATCCTAGATCCGCCACTGGCTATCGCAGCAGTTCTGGCTGAAGTGTTGCGTTTTAAATTCCCTTTTACGTCATGTTGTCATGTGTGCGTGCAGTGGTAACCACAACTGGGTAACCTATAAATAAGTTGTTCTGTGTGCACTTCGAGGTTTATGTCAGTTATCAGCCGTGTCCATGCACCTCCGGGAAAAAAACTACAAACCGACACCCACGAGAAATTTACCAAGGGGTTCAATTTCATGTGTTGCCCTGTGTTGCTCTGATGTTACTCTATTTCACCCTGCAGCCAAAGAGTAGATATATTAGCATGAATTAAACTGAACATACTCGACAAACACGAATGAATTAAAATATCATCATCTTCTCTCCCTGCTGCTTTTAATTCAAGTGGGCATGTTAATGAGGTGTCAATGTCGGAGAGAGCTTCTCTTAGTGACCTGTGCTGCTCATCATGATTTCCTGCAGCGGTCTCTCGTGTTCATGCTGCTGTTGTCGTCTTCTCTCACCTTCTCCCAGGGTGTTAAAGGTGTTCCTGTCCCGCACAGCCCAGAGGACACCGTACATGACCAGCTGGCGCGTCGTGTGGCTGCTGGCTGTGATTCTCCTGGTGGTGCTGTGGTTCCTGGTGGCCTGGACCTCAGCCGTGTGCCAGAACCCCGAGCTGAGTCGGGCCCTGATCGCTGCAGGCCTCACCCCTGAGGGACTCCAGTTCAGCATGTGTCTGCTGGACCGATGGGACTACATGATGGCCGTGGGTGAGTGTGTGTTGTGTTTGCAGGACAAGAAATCATCCAGAGTGAGGAAATGTTGGTGCCACTTAACTGTAAGAAGCTTTTGGGCTTATAGCTCGGGTCTACGCTGCCTGGGTGAGGATTAAGATTAAATTGACTTGGAAACTTTTTGACTTGTGGTCAGGGTTAGGGGGAAAAATTAAGAATAGTGCAGGAATGTTTGGGCTATAAATGCATGTGGTACTATAAACTTGATATCAACTTATTTAGGCTATTTTCATTTTAGATTTTGACATTTAGTCTTTTGTCTATTAAGTGTTCTAGATGCTCTGAACTGAACTTGAGGTGTAATGGATAGAGTTGCAACTACTTTAATTTGTCCAATGTTTGATTACCTTTTTTCTGCACGAACAGTTTAAAGAATGTTACCACATGTTAGAGAGGAAGACTCTAATAAAAGAGATGGAGAGTCGCTGGCTCTTTTTGGACCCTGGGCTGCCACCAGCATGAAAGCAGAATATCTGCAGAGGGCAGAGCTTAAAACTCAAATTTATTTATCCAGGCCTTTACCACAGGGAAGGCCCCAAGGATGTTCCAGAGGATGAGCCTGCCTCCTATTAACCAAAGGCAATAATCTATTGCTCAATAAAATGCTGAAATAGTGTACACAACATCATAAAACATATGGAAGCAAACAGTATAGTCACAGTCTATTCACCACATGTATAGGATTTGTTATTGGAACTGAAGGGAAATAAAATGCTTCCCTGAAATATTTTTAGTGTTTATCTGTCCTGTAGTTACTGTTGAGAATAAGTTCTAAGCCACACATAAAATGTAAATCAACCAGACTCTTTTATTGAGTTGTCCCTGCAGCCTTTTACCAATTTTGACCTGTAGCCTAATTAAAGCCTCTTAGGAACTCTGCACAAATAACTGGGGTGGGTATGGGGCTGAACCTTGTTTGTGATTTGACACTGACAGGTTTTTAGTATTTGCTTTGAAACCTTGACCTTGAAAAGAACCGCATCAGATTATCTACTAGTATCTTAAATCAATCCCAATTTCGAGCTTAACCTGCTTATGTGCAACATAAAATGGAAATATGACATAGGTTTGTCTGCCTACCTATTGTGTAATACCAACCAATCAACACTCAGGAAATTTCAAACGACCTACCCATCACTTTGGAAACACTGTTTTCTCTGGAGGATGGACAGAATGTGAATTCTTACCACACAAGTACAGCAAAAGTATAGTAAATTTCGACGAGGCAATTGTTGTGATGATAATTTTCAATGTGCTCACATCCCATGACTCTTGATTTGTTACAATGACGTCATTATTCAGGCCCCATTTATCTCAATCTCTCTAACAATTATCGGAAGCAATTTCAAGCATCAAAACAATCATCCACATGAGTAAAGGTGTCTTTTTATAAGGAATTTAAGCGTACTTCAATTTTTCCACTCTAAGGCCAAATTATTTGTTTTTTTTGTGATCAACTTTTTATTTTACTGAGAAATGTAGCAAGGTACAGATCAATGTTACAGTAATCAATAACAACATATACATTCACATGTACTCATACCTGTCAATGTATATAGACACACAAAGGTAAACAATAAAGGAAAAATAATAACTAGGAATAAGTCCAATAGTAAAATAGAAAAAATATATATATATGAAAATATTAAATAAACAAACACAAATATACAATAGGTCATTAATACAAAAACAATAACATATGTATGTAATAAAACACAGGGAAATAAAATAAAATAACATAAATGAATAAAATAAAATAAAACTATCCCAAACATAAACCACCCACATCCCGGATCCAGCTTCCTAAAGAAACCTTAATCACATATTACAGTTGAAGCGCACGGAGGACAGTTAGGAGCGATTCCCAGGCCTTTATAGCGGATTCTTTGGCTCCATGTACTCGAGCTGTTGACAGTTCTAAATAGACAATGTCCAAGTATGTTAAAATCCATGCTCGGAAAGAAAGTGAGTGTGGAGGTTTCCAGCGTGTAGCAACAAGTTTTTTTGCAGCAGTGAATCCCGCCAACAACGCTTTCCTCTTGTCCAGGGTCAACCCCAGTCCTGATAAATCATTTAAAATGAATGTAGCAGGCAAACAAGGCAACTTAATATTAAACAACTTAGATAGATTCAAGGAGATCATCTTCCAAAATTCTGCCACAGGTGTACACTCCCAAAACATATGAAAAAAGCTGCCGATCGCTTTGGAGGTACATAACGTACATGTAGAATCATTTATAACTTTCATCAGATGAAGCCTTCTAGGAGTAAAATATACTCTATGTATATAATTATAGTGAATTTGTTGATGGTCAGGATTTCTGGATGCTAACCTCACATCAACCCATACTCTACCCCAGTCAAATGTAGTCTTCAGATTTGGAATATCTTTTCTCCATATTTTATCTAATGCCAGAGGTCTGTAAGAGTGTTGCAGAACAAACCAATAAAGTCTTGAAACAAAACCACTCGTGCCTCCAGCAGAGTCAAATAATTTGCGGATTGGGTGTGTTTCAAGAGGGCTCTGCAGAGAAATACCACTGCTTTGTAAGGTAGATCGCAGTTGTAAATAAAAGAAAAAAGAGGTACGCATTACACCATATTTAATACAAATGTCCTGAAAGGAAAGTAACCCTTCTTTCCCAAAGATATCCTTAAGTGTGTAAATGTTTTTCCTTTCCCAGTCAGGAAAACGAATGTGTTGGCCTCCAATCAACAATCTATCGTTGCTAAATATCGGGGAATGTGGGCCCCATCCAGAAGAGCAACCAGCTATCTTCTCCACCCTCCTCCAAACAAATAACAAATAAGAAATCATAGGGCCAAATTTTAAACGACATTGTTGGATTGAGATGTTAGAATGCAAAAAGGTAGCAAACGAATATGGTGCTAGTATCTGCTCCTCCAGAGCACACCATGATACCTGAGCGTTAGGTCGGAACCACGTTAATAAAGGTCGAAGTGTAAAGGCCCACTTATAAAATTTAAAGTTCGGGAGAGACAAACCACCAGCCTGTCTCTCCCGCTGCATTGTAGTGAGATTAATGCGGGATCGTTTACCTCGCCAAATAAATTTTGTTATAGCCGATTGTAATTTGCACCAGTATTGCGGGGGCGGAGGAAGGGGGAGCATCGAACTCACAAAGTTAACTCTGGGCAGAACATTCATTTTAACTATAGCTACCCTGCCACGAAGTGAATTTGGCAGACCAGACCACCTGCCCAGATCTGCAACGATTTTATTAAGCGTATTACCAAAATTGTTTTTAGCTATTGTCTGTACAGAAGAATAGATATCTATCCCCAGATAAATAAAGTTTTTAGAGACTGGAATGGATACAGGGATAGAAACATTACACATGGCCTGATTCAAAGGGAATAACGCTGATTTCTGCCAATTTATTTTAAAACCGGAAAGCTTGCCATAATCTTCAAAGGTTGACAGAACATGTGGGATACATTGCTCCGGGTTATTTAAATACAATAAGACATCATCAGCATAAAGCGAAATGTGATGGTGTGTTCCTTTAATGGTAATCGGAGAGATTGTGGGAGACCTACGGATGGCCTGTGCCAGTGGCTCAAGAGAAAGAGCGAATAACAAAGGGCTAAGAGGACAGCCCTGCCTTGATCCTCTCGATACAGCAAAGGGAGGAGAGCTGGTCTTGCCTGTAAGCACCACAGCTGTTGGGTTTTTATACAGCACCTTAATCATATTAATGAATGACATGCCAAACCCCATGACCTCAAGCACTGACCATAAAAAGGGCCATTCCAGGCGATCAAAAGCCTTCATCGCATCGAGTGAGAGGACAGCAGCAGGGGAACCCAGGCTCTGAGCACTATCTATAACATGCAATAACCTTCTAACATTATCTGTTGCCAATCTAGACTTTATAAACCCTGTTTGGTCACTGTGAACCAACTCAGTCATATGGCCTTGAAGCCGCCCGGCCAGTAATTTGGCATAAATCTTCAAATCTGCGTTTAAAAGTGAAAGCGGCCTGTAACTGGAGCACTCGCTCGGGTCCTTTCCCTTTTTAAGAAGGAGCGAAATTAACGCCGAGTTAACATCCCTCGAAAATGAGCCCACTTCGATCGAATATTGGATCATGTCCACTAGCAGCGGGCCGATCAAAGGCCAAAAAGTAAGATAAAATTCCGGTGGGATTCCGTCCGGCCCTGGAGATCTACCTTTACGCATATCTCTGACCGCCGCCTCGCACTCCTGTAATGTAACAGAGGCATCCAGTTTTACAGAGTCACCTTCGCTGAGACGAGATAATTTAATGTCATTTAAGAAATTATTGCAAACATGTTTATCAAAAAGGCTTTCCGAACTATACAGCTCCTGATAAAAGGAGGCAAGAGAAGCATTTACTTTTTTTGGATCAGATTGTATAATGCCATCTTTATCTTTTACGCAAAAAATATCAGCAAAATGTTCATCTTTTCGGAGCCTCATTGCTAGTAAATGACTGGGTTTAGAGGAGTTAAAATAGTAAGTTTGTCTCGTTTTGTGCATGAGAAATTCTGAGCGGCGTTTCAAAAGAGAGTTAATCTCCTTTTTAATCAGTTCCTTCTGTAGGGCTGCGTGGTCGTTGAAATTATGTTGCAAGGCGGCATCAAGTGTTGCATATTTTAATTCTAATGCTTCCAATTTGGCCGAGCGTTCCTTATTTCGCATTGAGGCATATAAGGTGGTGTTGCTTCTTATAAAGCCCTTCACTGCCTCCCAAAGTATCCTGGGGTCAGAAACAGAGCCGACATTAAACTCCAAAAATTCACTAAGATTGCTTCCAAACTGAGTTTTAAATTTTTCATCTTGAAGTAAGGATGAGTTAAAGCGCCACCTAGGGGCTTTAGTAGAAGATGGGCGAACAGTAACCGAACAGTGTACTGGTTTATGGTCAGACCAAGTTACCGGAATATAATGCGCATTTTGAATGCTCTGAAATAAGTCCTTGGAGGCAAAGATAAAATCTAGCCTCGAAAAGGACTTATGTCTCCCTGAGTAAAATGAGAAGTCCTTTAGAGAAGGGTTTAACATACGCCAAATATCAACCATGCCTGTATCGGCTGCCCACTGGCGCAGTGCCTCAGATGCGAGACGTTGGTCTCTGGTCTCAACGCCGCCCGTTTTGTCCATACCGCTGTCCCACACCGCGTTGAAATCTGCCCCTAGAACTAAATGAAATCCTGTGAGATTAAGCAAAGCTGTGGTTAATAGTCCGTAAAAAGCGGCATCAAACGTATTAGGGGCATAAGCAGAAATAAGTGCAATGTTTTTCCCATCCATACGGATTTTGGCAATGGCCATCCGTCCCGCATCATCAGCCCAAGAGTCAATCATATCAAATTTCAATTTTCGTTTACACAGTACCATTACTCCTCTGCATTTAGTGGGTGCAGAAGAGGTTGCAATGGGGTGATAAAATTTGTTGGCTAATCGACCTGCATCTTTGGATAATAAATGTGATTCCTGAATCATGGCAAAGTCTATATTTTTCTTACGGAGAAAATCTAATACAGTGGTTCTTTTATGTGGGATGTTAAGACCCCTGGCATTGACTGAAATTAAATTGAGAGCTGTCATATGTTGAAAAACGTTGGAAAATAAAAAATGAAGATACTTCCATGGCAGTAAGAAAGAAGTCTGGATCCAAAAAAGAAAAACACCCCAAAACAAGAGACAAAAAACATCAAAAACACCAAAAAGAACAGAGGAAGGTGAAGGAGAAAAAACCTTTCAAACCCTCCTGATAGATCCGCAACCGGACGACTAACTCAGAGAACTATGAGTTTCTGGCCACCCAAGTAGGGCAGCAGCACCACCCATTCATCAAATATCAAAAAATAGCAGCAGTGTGAACTTCTCTCTCTCCCTCTTCAACGATAAAACATCTGCCTTGTAACAGTCAGGTGACACCTTTAACAGCCCATGGCATCTTTTGGTCACCCTCCCCACCCCACATACACCCCCCCGGATCCACATCACTAGTAGCATAGGCACCAATATTAAAGCACACCTGTTGATAATACCCCTATGGCCGGTAGATTATAGAAAAATAAATAAAATAATTGTATGGTTATAAAAACAACAGTGACGGCAATAGCAAACATAAGGACAAGGTGTTAGACCTACACTATGAGGACTGTTACAGGTGATAACATGGACCCATGGCCGGGGCGAGAAAGCAAAACATTCCCCTCCTCAACTTTATGAAACTAATATGTCCAACTAAATGTCCATCATAAATAACGTTGTCTTACCCGTGGCACTCTGACGGATGAGGGGGGGGGGGGGGGGGAGAGAGTCAATAACAGTTTGTGTCACCTACAAGTTTTTGATGCATTTCAGGGCCTTCTTAGGGTCATCAAAACGATGCTTCATCCCGCTTGCTGTTGTGAATGAAAGCACAGCAGGATAGCCGATGCCAAACGGGATTTTAGCTGAATGAAGCAGGCGTTTACACTCCAGAAAGGAGTGTCGTCGCTCCTGCGTGGCCTTGGAGAAGTCTTGATAGAAGCTTATCTTGTGATTCTGCCAACGGACGTCTCCGATCTCCCTCGACAGTTGTCTCACCCGCTCCTTCTGTTGAAACCTCAGGAAGCGCACGATGAAAGGCCTCGGTGGAGCACCGGGTCTAGCCGGCATTAGCGATCGATGAGCCCGCTCCAGATCCAGGCCCCCCCGGAAGTCAGCTTGGAGGATCTCGGGGAGAGTAACTCTCAAAAACGATATGGCATCTTTATCTTCAACCCGTTCTGGGAAACCATAAATGCGTAGATTTACTCGCCTTTCCCGGTCCTCGTATTCAGTTAGCTTGGCGTTCAGTCTTTCAACCTCAGAAGCCGCAGCCGGGGGCGAGTCGCACCGCTGCTTCTCCGCCTCCTCCAGCATATCCAGACGGGCCTCCACGCTAGTCATCCTGGTTAGCATGTCCGCTAATTTCGCTTCGACCGCCTCGACAGCTCTTCTCGTGTCTGACACGTCTTTGCGGACGTCTGCAAAGTATTTGGCTTGGTCGATGAGGATTTTTGTTTGGGCTTCTGATAGTTTCTGAAGAAGCTCATGTATTTTAGCGATGGAAATCGAGTCATCCGCGATCTCCGGGGCCGGCGCTGCAGGAGATGCCTGGTTAGCTCTGAGGCTAGTAGCCCTGGAGCTCTGCTGTTGTTGAGGTGCATTTGCATCATTTTTCCGGTTATTCGGCATTTCGGTGGTGAGAAAAGGTTTCAATCGGCAGTTTGTGAGAGGAAAAAGTATGAAAAAAAATTGCAAGGAGATATATTCACACAAAGTGTAAGCGGGTGGTACCGCAGCCCTCAGCCTAAGCAGCCATCTCACTCGGCGTCATCACGTGACTCGCCAAATTATTTGTTTACACAACAATAGGTCATATTTGAGCCTCACTATGAGAGAGCTGAGAATGTACCGAAAAACACACATGGGTGTCCTGCTATGTGCAGGTGCCATAATATGTATGTGGCCTGAATTTCACATGAAGAGTGGAATCAACATTTTCCAAATGTGCTAAAATTAGGTGATGATGCTGTTTATGTTGACATATATTATGGTTCCAGCAGGTTCTTGTAAATTGACGATCAGTTTGAAGATTCGACAGCGAGACATGATTGTTGTCCTCTGAATCTAGTGAAACACCTCATTATCAAGATGGCCTGAGGTGATTAGGACACATACAACTTGGGAATATATGCTCTGAGCCGTGAGTCCCTAGTTTGATTCCCAGCTGGCTGGACTGGGTGTGTCATTCCCACACATAGTCGTTATAATGTAAGAATTTATTGCACTGATCCGCTACCATGTATAAAGAGTGGGTTGATTCTTTAGAAGTTGGAGGAAGTATCCTTCAAGTGTCTCTAGACCCAGACGGCTGTGTGTGGGTCCCTTCCTAATGACAGATTCTTGAAGCAGGAGGCAGTGATGGGCACCTCACTGAAGCCAGTCTGACAGCAGGGGACACTAATCCAGTTTGGAAAGAGGAAAAGGATGGATCCCTGAGAAATGCTTGGTCTGCCACTGAAAACTGATAGACAGACATAGAGCGAGAGTGGCAGGGGAAAAGACGAGAGGAGTCTGTGAAGTATAAAGCTTGTAGGGATGTGGGCAGTGAGGCGAGGAGAGTTTTCCAGCAGCCGAGGGGGAGCAGGAACGTTAGAGGAAGAGAGCTGCTGATGGAAGGACAACTAAGGACACTCTGGAGACAGGGAAAGAGGAACAGAAACATCTTCAGAGACACGGCCTTTAAATGGAATGAAAGACGAAGCGTGCAACAGTCCCTCTGTCTGCTTCCTGCATCTGAGTGTTTGTGTGTATCAGCGTGCATTTGTGTGTGTGCACTCTAGTCCAGAGAGTAGATGAGGGAGCCCCACTGTTTCCTCTGACAGCCACTGAGGACACCCTGGTGTTGTCTATGAAGGGCAGGAAGCAACCAGCGAAAGACGGTGATAATTAATCTAATTGCTGTTTATGCTTGTTTTGTCTTGGTACCAACAAGACAACACGTCTGATAAAAAAATGGATAAATCATCCTATTTTGTCCTGAAACTGATGCGACACAGCATTGATAATGTCAGCAATGAACAATTCATATGAATCAACAATTCATCTTCATTAGTGGGATTGTTATCCTTTCCTTCTTGCATACAGCTCTTTGTGTCTCCCATTCAGAAGCTAAGTAGCATGTAATTAGTGATGATTTATAGACTGGGCCTATTCATAAATATTAATGTCTGTAATCACTGTAAAGACTTTATGGCCTTGTCTGCCAAAGCTGTTCTTGGCACAGTTCTTAGTGCTGTTTGCTGTCTGGAAACTAAAACCACAAGTCTGTGTACATGGTACCAGGAGAAAACCTCTGACTTTGCGGTTCTCATTTTCATACACAGCACATCCACCTTCGAATTCCACAAAGGAGTGTCTGTCTGTGGAACGCATATCCTGCAAACCCCCTGTCTTATCGGCTTCAGACTGCAATGTTAAAGGCCCGGGAAGTGCAGTGTTGAGTTTGTTATGATTTGGACACACAATACATTCTATATATTCTGAATATAATATTAAAATGTTGTATTTTGTAGCAGCCAGTGGGGCGGGGGGCATAGAACTTGGGTCTGAAGATTGTGTCGGAAACTTTAGTTTCATTTTACGAAAATCATTGACTTTAAAATCTTGAAAATAATTGTGAATAAACCAGGTAGGATGAACACAGTTTTCCACTTCACTCTGCCGCGCGACTGTCTATAAAAAGCTCTGCACACAAGGTCCAGCACACAAGCAATACAATTGCAACAGTATATTGTGTAACTGCTTGAGGAGGACTCACAAATGACAAGGAATAATTCTGAAGTAGCACCAGAGCTTTTAACACAGGACAAGAGAACAGCACATTCCACATATGTTTATAACGGGCACTGCACTAGCAGTAAAAGCATCATCTATTTGTTCTACACCAGACAGCAGCAAGTACAAAATGTATTACACACCTCTAAGACATATTTTCATGCCTCTAAAATGCTGTAATGAATCATCTTCATCACATCCAAAATAATTACTATTGATTTTAGAAAATTATGTTTTGTAGACTTTCATTATACTGACATTGTAGGTGATAATGAGTTGTCTGTGCACACACACTGTGCTGAATATTCTGAAATATCTTGATAAGGAACTGCGTTTTTTAAAATATGCATTCTCTGTGAATTGTAGTCGGGCTGTGTGACCTTGGTGAGATCAGACGATAGGAGGGATGAGTCAACAAGCTGTCGAGGAAGCAGATGCCTCGTTTGGAGGAAACACTTCAAACACGGGGGAATCTCGCTAAGTTAGGAACTGCTAAATTTGAAACTTCATTATTGCAGTCAGCACTATCAGCATCTCGTGGCAAAGCTGGTTTAATGTGCAGTGAATTCCAAGACAAGAGTCGTCCAGTTAAAAAATACTTTAAATCAGTAAGAGGATTTCTTTTTCCAAGAGTGAGACAAGATGATTTGTGCCACTTTCAAGTCTGACCAGGAGCCGATTAGCCTAGCCTAGCATAGACACTGGAAAAATGAAAGAACAGTTAGCTTGGATGTGTCCAGAGGTTTAAACATTTTAAAGCTATCAATGTAACATGTTGCGTTTTATTTGTTTAATCCATCAAAATTCTGAGGAGTAAAAATTCCAATGTGTCTTTATTACAGTCTGGTTGCTAGGTGTCTCTACAGTTAACTAAAACCTTTGCTTACCAACTGTTTTTGGATGGAGAGATGGATAGACTCCCTTAAAACCACTGCCCCATTCATCTTTATAAACTAAGGTCAGGACACAAATGCTAGCTACAAAGGAGGTATATTATGCACGTCACAATTTTTAAGTGGGGAAAAACACTCACTTTAAGACAAAGACAATCACAACTATAAATCACATATTTCTTCTAACCGTCTCTGTTTTCTTGTTTTTGTTTGTTCTGTTTGTTTCCCAGCGGAGTTCCTGTTCCTCCTGTGGGGCGTGTACCTCTGCTACGCTGTCCGCACCGTGCCCTCGGCTTTCCACGAACCACGTTACATGGCTGTGGCCATCTACAATGAGCTCCTCATATCGGCCATCTTCCACATCATCAGGTGAATACTGAAAACCGAGTTGAAACAGGCATGAGTGGGCACGGACAGTGAGTGAGAGAAAGCAATTTGTGGCCAGAAGTGCAATCTGTCTTTTTACATGATTACTGAGAGAGAGAGAGAGAAAAAGAAAAGAGGAAGTTGTAGAGAGGGACATGAAAAAGGCATGAGACAGAGCCAAGACTGTGGAATGATGAGGCCTCCCACTTTGACTTGATGAATGTCTCTGACAGTGGTGGAAGTGGCACGAATAGTGGCAGGGGGCCTGGATGACTTTACCCCTTCTTGCAGTACAAGCTGCTGTTTAATCATGATTATATTTCCCTGTTAGCTTGGGCATTACAAGTGTTGATCGTGTCAGATGAAAGGCAGAGGCTTCATCCGCCCCCTTCATCAGGGAAACGAACAGTGTCAGCCGAGTGCAGGGTAAACCAGTTGAAAGGAGGTGAATACAAAATGTCTTCCCAGATGCACAGCGTAGATCTACTGTGCCAGAGACCAAAATAAACTCTCAGTTCTGTGTAACTGTCTGTCTGTCTCGCATGGAGCTTTAATGCGACTGCTCTAGTTATGGAATTGTGCTCAATTAGTCAACTTTTAGGTTATCGTAACATTCTTTTAAATTTAGTGACTGGCATTTATTTTCTTTAAAATGCCCAGAACTCAAATGAAGTCAGAGAAACCAAATGCTTTCATAAAGTTATTTACCCGCTAAAGAGCCAAATTTGTCCCTCAGGAGTTAATGGAGACCAGCTTAAAAATAGATTGAATATTGGACTCCTTTTACTCGTAAAGGTGGTTTGAAGAATGTTTTTTTGTGTTTCCAGGCAGCTCTTTTTTTTTTATTTGTGCATGTGCTATATAATGTTTTTGAATCACTCTATTATTCATCTAAAGGCTCACCTATGCTGCCTCTACGTTCAAAAAGAGATACGCCCATTTCAAACAATGTAACCGTATCTGCCTAAATTCTATTCCACGAGTCCTTTACGTGTGCAATGGTTGTCAAGCATTCAATACTGTGCCCAGGTGAAGTAGCCTGAATTTCATTTTACCAAATCTCTCCTCAAACGTTCCGCCATTGTTGAAAGTCAAATCTTGTGTGCCTCCTTTTAGATTACACTGTATTTAACACCGTTGTTATTAATGTGTCTGTTATTGGAATATCTGTGTAAAGAGAAAAATACAGCAAATAGTAATAGTCACATTCGATTATGACTCTTAAACCACGGAACATTTTCTCAGTCCGGTTACAGTGGGAGCATGTGGTCATGTGACCACAAAGCGCCTGCTGGAGCCCCAGGCAAAGCAATTCCATTTGTCACACTTCCTCCGATAAACCTGCTCCTGATTGAATATTCTTTCATTTAGGCAGCAGTCCATTGTGCTCAGTGGGACAAAAAAAAAAAAAGACATTCTTTTAATCTGTTAAGAAACTGAAAAGTCCAGTGGGTACACCTTTGTCAGTGCTGTGAAACTGTTATAAATCAAGCTTTTCTTTGCTTTCTGGGGAATAAAAACATTAGAGTGTTTCTTTTTTTTCTCGGCGAGCTGACAGCAGTCTCCTGCTGCAGTCCAAAGATAACGCTGGACTTGTGTTTGTGTAGCACATACACACACACACACACACACACACACACACACACACACACACACACATACACAAACACTATGCTTTTAGATGTCTAATATAAATTATGAATGTGAATTTGCTTATTGGGAGTAGAGGGCCAACGATCTCTGAGTCACCTTGGTGGAACTTTGATGAATGAAGGGGAAACTCACGCTATCTCTTGTCCCAGTCTCATCAAGAAGTCTTGGTCCTAGCGGAGATATATTATATATTTTCACACACTTAACAGAATATCCACAATAATTATAGCTTGCATTGCTTCTTCTGTCATTATGTGTGGCTTTAACTGGCTGCGGAAAATTGGTGCTGAAATACAACCATTCATTAGAGCCGATTTAGGTTTTTGTGTATTTTTTTAATGTTCCACTAATAATAGGTGCAATTAGCGGCTCTGGTGCTCATGAATACAATATCAACTCTGCTTTAATGCATCGGCGATAAGAGTAATTATGGCATGAAATGTTAAACACAAACCACAAGCAACCAACATCACTGCTGTGAGCTTTGACATAGATTCTGCACCCGTCTGGATTGAGGCAGTGATGACAGAAATAGGACAAGATTTGCTTGAGCTGCTGTTTTGCTGATGGGGACAGAAAACAATATCCCTCCTCCTTTCTATGAACTTTTATAAAATAACTCAACATCTAATTGATGTGAAAATTTCAAACCATGATCAGACTGGAGGGATTAACATAAACCATAAAAATAAGCTGAAAGTCTGAGCACGGCGACTTTAAAAAAAGTTGTAAGATGCTTTAAAATCCATTTTAAAGTCATTAGGAAGGGCAGACAGTTAAAGGCAGCGAGGATTTATAAAATTACATCAGTCTGCATCCCACATAAAGTCTGCATGTGGCGTATAGGGAATCGTCTGCGATGCTCTTTGCCAATCAAGTCCGAGTCTATTAGGTTACTCCATCCATTTTACACTTTCATTGTCTGGGGTAGCAGACAGTACCTCCATGCCATTACACAGCCAAGAGACCTGACATTTGTATTCTCAGCCACACCTGTTGAGATGTTAGGGAAGTAGACAAGCGTTACGGGAAATCTTAGCAACTGGATACATTTGATGAGCTATCAAGCCAGAAGACACGGGAATACATTATAGTATCATTTGAGATGGTGAAACCAGCTGGGAAAAGATGTACAATGAGGCTGAAACATATAGGGCTCCTATTTTACTGATGGAAGGGCATGGTCCAAAGCACATGGCTTTAGGTTCTCTTCAAAAAAAAATGTTTCTTTAATGGCAGAAAAAAACATTGCTAGACCAGGCCCAGTCAAAAGAGTTTTACCCTTGTCTCTTAATCATGGTTATGCTTTGGGCAAACTTACAATAAACCAATCAGAGTGCCATCTCCGATTCCCTAAAGCCCGGTGAGCTTGCTCCTTTGTGGATTGTTTTTTAAAGGATGGATCTAAAGCCAGGGTTCTTAATTCTAGATTCTGAAATGTGCACCCCATGATCTCACCCCCTACCATTGGCCCATTCTTCAAAGCTTTATGGACGTGCACTGCCCAACTACTGCTAGAAGTCGACTTTTCCATGAGTTGCTCACAAACCATTGGCTATCATCTCTGCTTCAGTGGTGTGTGCCTATCTAGATGAAGACTCCAGTCATGAACAGTAAGAACGCAAGATTTGTGCACTGAGGCAGGTCGGTTAGTGACAGACAGGTACACTACCCAATCATTTAATTTGGTCGAAATGAAATGATTGGTCTTGTTTATTACAGTCCTGCCATGGCCACAATGGCTTTTTTTGCAGACAACTTTATTTAGTGATATGTATTAGGACGTGAAGAGGGTTTCAACAAATTGTACAAAAGTGTTTCAGAAACAGCTTACCTACCCTAACCTTTATTAGAGAAGGATCGTCTGCAGAGGAAATTATCTCTGTAGACTGTTCAAAGGCTCTGGGCAAATGCTGATATCGCTGGCAGCACAACCGGGTTCTCAAAACCATCACAGAGCTGATCTGTAGCACCGTCACCAGCTGCAGGACCATTAGCTTCACCAGAGCCAAGCCAGGAGCAACCCCTACAGCCACAACAGGGTTTATCACTGTACCGGACTGGCAGCTGACAGTGGATATAGGAAAGCAACTCAAGTTTGCTCAGCACAGCACTTATCGCCCTCAGACTTGACAGACTTGACATCATTCTCTAATCAGACAGTGAAGAATGCTGTCATGCTGGAGCTGACCATGCCATGGGAGGACTGTGTGGGGAGGCTGTTAAACCTTGTCAATGACTGCTATAGACATGGCAAGGTGCTTACCTGGAGGAAAAGAGCTGCAGGGCTGACATTGCATTCTGCATCACAGGTTGAGGAGGAGGAGGAGGAGGAGGAGGAGGAGGAGGAGGACCCACAAACTGTAAAAACATGGATGCTGCTGAGTAAGCCTCCAGGTGGCTCTGGATCAAGAGTGGATCTGTGGAGCAGAGCTAGGCCAGAAGCTGAGGCTTGTTCAACGTCAGCTGGGTCACCTGACTCTTCTACACTTTATACCAATGACGCAGAGGAACACTAGAGAATAATAGAAAACGAGATTGAAGAGTCCACGTCATGCCAGCTGTTCTCTGAGGCTGTATTATGAAACCTGAGCTAAATGATAACCTCAGCATGTTAAAACCTGAAACAAATATGAAGCATTCAAAACGAATAGTGCCTGAGCAGAAAATAACTGCACAAAAACAAATGTAGTTCAACACATTTTTCAGAACCTCTCAAAAGGAGGCAAATAAATGCTACTTTTATACTTTTCAAACAGTTTTGCTTTAACGCCTCTGTTTACACTGGAGTCGAGATTACCTCTGGGTTTGTGGAACATTTCATTCCGTTCTCGTCCAGAGATTTAATAAAAGCTGCTTCTATGTCTGTCTGTGTACTTGAGAATGAGAGTATTTCACAGACAAGTACTCGGTTCAACTGGCTTTCAAATATACTTCAAACATGCCTTTGAAAAAGTTCTGGTGAATGAACACAATCTCTCCTGCATGTTTGTGTTCTTCCCGCAGGTTCTTTCTGGTGCCAGGACTACACCCTGACTGGATGCTCACGCTGTTCTTTGCTCACACTCATCTGACTGTGACTGTGACTCTGGGTCTGCTGCTCATTCCAAAGGTAACAAACAGATTCTCCCTGGAGCTCACGAACCATGTCAGTTATTACTTTACTGGGTTATAAGTTATCAACTGAAGCATATTTCAGTACTCTGCCATATGCTAAAGACTTACATTAATGAATGGCCTCAAACTCTAGTTATCTTTGTGCTCAAATGTAATGTATGAGTTTGTAAAAAAGACATTTTGATGACAGAATATTTGAAAGAGCATAATTTAAGTACAATAAGTACAAATTGGAGTATTTCCATTTCCTGCTTGTGCTCCATTACATTTATCTTACAGATGGCGATTTTTCATAAGAACAAGATAATGATATGAACACCAACTGGTGGTTTCCAGCCTTTAGCACTTTTGAGCTCTATATAAATCGAATGTGTTGCAGCGCTCTTGTCATGTGTCAGGTGTCCATGAGCAGCATAAGAGATTTATCTTGTAAACTTGTAATACATTTTTGTAAACTGTTCATATTATTAAATTTTTCACTAAGCAGCAAAGAAAGGCTCCAAAAATATATAAAGTTTGGATGCAGATCTCTAGCTTTTTGTTTATTTCTTTTGGTATTATGTGTCAACAATGCTCTGTAAATTTCTTTAAACTCACAGATTCAGTGTAGGTCAAAGGTCAAGGTCACGGATCTTAAAAAACTTATTCTTCACTTCCTGGACATGATCTCTCAAGTCTGCCTTTAGGGATTTTTTAAATGAGATTCCGACCAGTTTTCACTTGGGCTCAAAGATCAATTGATTGATTTTAGTTGTCGAATGTCACAATGACCGCATTTGAGTCTTGACATTTTTTTATTTAACTTAATTGGCCGAGGCTTCATTTTATTGATATATTCCTTGTTTAATTGAGATTTTGATTGCAGAACTTTTTCCAGTATTTCCCATTATAATGTTGGCATATTTTTTCCTCAAATACTTATCTACTATATGTAATATGCACCATGCTGTTGCTGAAGGCTCCGACAAATTCCTTGTTAAAAACATCAAATTGATAAATTACCTCATGTTTTTATGTATATAATGTATATTAGAGCCTGAATTCCTGGTCATCAATAGGATATTGTTTACAACTGCATAAATTAATGTTGTGTTAATGTATTGAAAACAAAAATCAATTTTGTGCTCAATACATTCATTTGCATTTTAGAAAGCCATTTGCATTCTTGGCAACAACCATAGGCTCAGTGTGTGTGAGAGTCGATCAGTTAGAGCACAGAGAGGCGGGTTTTAGAGCAGGCAAAGGAGGAAAAGTGACTGACAGAGGTTGTTATTGCTTGTAATATAATATTAAAACTGTCGATACATTCAATGAGCAACATATTTTAGTCTCTCAAATGCTACTTTCATGCTCCAAATGTGTCATTGTTTGCTCAGAATTTAGCTCCAGCTAGGATGTTTAGGTATCTACAATAACTAGTCAATAGAAGAGCAGCTTATACAGAAGTGCAGAAGAGATGAAATCCATGTAGAAGTCTTACTTTTCTTTCCTGTAAGAGTTTAAGAGTCCTGCCTTTGTAGTAGAAGTTCTTTTCAGCACAGAGAGATTTCCATAATAGCCACCACTGCACAGAAGCTTGCATAACAGTTCATTCATCATCTGAACTTCATTCGATATTAGCAGTGTGCAACACACACAGACTTACAGCTACCATTTGCTACCATTAGCTTAAACTCATTCAAACTGCGTTAGTGGTTATTTTAATTTAGCTGAGCACTCCCGCGGGTGTCTTCATGTGCAGTCTCTAAGTCTGATGGAAAACATTAAATTCTCCTGCTGCGTGAGCAACGCAATACACCATCAGAGCTCTCTGTTCTTTCATTCTTTCTTAATTAGGCACCTCACAAGTGCAAGTCAGTTGAGTGTGCTGGGATAATTAAGCGTAATAGGCGGATGCAAATCTCACACAGCGTCTGTTCCTGCAGCTCTCTGTGCTCCTGAGTTTGTTATTCCAGAAAAGCTAAACCGTTTGGACACGGACATCGAGTCCAAACCAAACTGCTATTCGGCCTTTTTCCTTAATGTGCTGCGTTGTTGCAACAATCAAGCTTCATCTCACCTTTCCTCTCTGCACATGGGAGTCCAAGTGATCAGGGGATTAGTGCCTGCAAACTTTTTTGAATTTGTAATACACAGCTTGTGATGTTGCATTAAAAAAAGAGGGAAATTTAGCAGTGTAACTAAGCAGAATAACTTTCATTTCAATGAGTTAATCCTATTAGTTTTGCACATTTACTTGTTGTCAATCACATAAATCATGTGGATTAATAGAGATCATCCTAATTTAGTGAAATTATTGCATGAAATTTGAGTCAAAATCGATGTGGTGGTGATTATTCAAAGCAAGAATCAATTACTGTCTGTATGAAATTGATCCCCTATCATGTCCATTTTCATGCTCTACAGACAAAATCTCATTGCATTACAAAGACTATCTGTCTAAATGTATCAGAGTCGACTGCGGCGAGCAAAGTCACTTTTTTATGCCATAAAGGTTCAGTAAATTATGCTGCAGGTAAATTTTGCTCATCCCCGGTCCAACTTACATGGACCCTGTGGCCGACCTTTTCATTCCGTCAGTTCAGTAAATAGAATAAGAGGCTTTCTACTTTTTTTTTCAGAATCAGAAAGTATTTCAGAATCAGAATCAGAAAGTATTTATTGCCAAGTAGGTTTACACCAACCAGGAATTTGCTCTGGTAATTGGTGCATACAATGTACAAAAAAGTGAACAGTGTAAAGTTGCAATATGCAATGTAATGCAGTATAATATAATATAATATAATGTGTTAATTTAACACATCCTTGAGGTGTGGGGGCGGAATAAAAGTCAGAGTCAGGTGGGGGTCTCGGGCCTTGTTGATAAGGCCAACTGCAGCCGGGAAGAAGCTGGTCTTGTGGCGGGCGGTTTTGGTCCTGATGGACCGCAGCCTCCTGCCCGAGGGAAGAACCTCAAAGAGTTTGTGACCCGGGTGGGTATCCATGCAGTGTCAGTGATGCCTCCCTCTAACCTTGCTCTCCATTCGTCTCAGTTCCTGACAAAAGGGACGCAGGCCAGGGATGATATTGCCACAGAGGCGTACGAGGAGGAGCTGGACATGGGAAGATCTGGCTCTTACCTGAACAACAGCATCACCTCGGCCTGGAGCGAGCACAGTCTGGACCCGGAGGATATACGGGTGAAGTAGCTTTTAGAAGATATTAACTGTGGTTTATTTTGAATTTGTATTTAATGATTAAAGGATACATGTTTTGTTAGTGGATTCTTGATCCCATTGGTTCTTCACAATGGCAGAATGATTTGTGAATAGCAATCATTTTATTTTTTAAGCCGTTACACGATTTAATAAAAACCCTCAAAAATTTGACCAACAAATGTATAAATCAAACAGTTTTGCAGTAGTAACCTAATTACTCAATAGCTGCCCTGCATTTATAGTTTTTTTCCTTTTCCAGGATGAGTTGAAGAAGCTCTATGCACAGCTGGAGGTCTACAAATGCAAGAAGATGCTTGCAAACAATCCTCATCTCCAGAAGAAACGCAGCTCCAAGAAAGGCCTGGGCCGTTCGCTGATGAAGCGGATCACAGAGATCCCAGAGACCATGCACATGCACCGCCAGTGTAGCCGCGAGGACGGCAGCGAGCACGGCAGCAACCGCAGCACCTTGAAGAGGAGCCCGTTTGAACCGAGTCATCACGGTACGTCTCTTGTTCCACATGTTAAATTGAGGCTGGGTGATATTAGTGAGTTTGACCTGTTAGGTACCGGAATTAGTTTTTTCAGATGAGTTAGAGGGGTTTTGAATTGTCTGCGTGTTTAAAAACCACCTTTACAAATTAAAAGTATTTTGAAGATTTTCTGAATTTCGCTGCTTTCAGGCATTTTTAATATTATAGTTTCAAAATACTTAAGAAAGAGAAACCAACTTAGAGAACCTTGTCCATGAAAGGGAAGTGTTGTGCCAATATGTGATTTGTATATGTAAATATAGAGATTTATACCATAAGTGTTTAAGTGAATATTTGACCATTGGTGGCACTAAGAGGAAATTTAGGCGATCATATCATGAGGATTTCGCCTCTGGGGGACATCAATCTCTCTACAAAGTGGCATCCATAATTGTTTGGGACGATATTTCAGTTTGGACTAGCTCCATCGCTTGAATGGCTTACACCTAAATACATACATTAATTAATTTACATAAACATGTATTTTAAAATGAGATATCAGTCAAGGTGGTAATACTTCCCACTTCATACAGGTCTGGTGATTATTCTTCCCTCAGGAAAAGCTCGGGATGACTCCCTGAAGAACAAAGTCATGGGCTTGAAGAAATCTCTCAGCTATGATCACGTTTGTGACCAGGATGAAGAAACTGGAAGCCAAACTGGTTCCACAGCAGGAGACAAAACGACTCCTGTCGGAGGCGGCGGGGAGGGATCCCTTCTGGGCTCCCTCATTGGCCGCAGACACGCCAAGAAGCAGCTGGAAGCCTCCCTGACCCCACCGAGACTGGAACCGGCCGAGTCCACCGAGTCTGTGCCACTGTTCTGGAAGTCAGCCAGCGCTCACAACTTGACGCACGAGAAGAAACCCGTCCTCCTGCGCACCTCCATCATGCAGAAGTCTCTGAGCGTGATCGCCAGCGCCAAGGAGAAGATGCCGGGGAGCACCAAACAGACGCAGAGTGTGGAGGACGCCAGTAAGAAGGGCCTGAAGGGACAAGAAGGCAGCATGCTCTCTGAGGTGGACGAGACGCCAGAGCATTATCCAAAAATGATCATCAGCCAGTCGGTGGAGTACTCCAAGACCCCCATGAAGATGGGCATCATGAAACAACAGGTGATTTGTACGAACATGATACAAATTGATTGAGGCGCATATTAACTCTAGTGCAGTTTTTTTTAACTCCTTAAATCTGACCACAGGGTTTTTTGTGTTGTGATCATACGACACACACCTTCTGAGCAGAACATACTTTCTCCTACTATAAAATAGTAACTCAATCTTATTTTTGGATGCATCTCAGTGGATGAAGACCCTCAAACACCGAGCAGAATATCTTATTAGTGAGGAGGATGATAAATGGAGGTGAAGCTTGTTTGTTTTGTTTGTCTCTCTGGACCAGTGAAAACGAGGAGTGGATAATAAGAACCCTGCCCAGACTTTAGACCGGGATAAACCAACACAAGTATCCCAGTGGGGCTCCTTTATGTGGCTGGAGAATGTTTGACCTGTCTTTAAACCTACAATAGTGGATTTTGTTTCCACTAAACAAGGTTTAAACACAACATCTATATAATATCACCCTTTGAGTTGAAATGGAATGGTTGGTTTATTTCAAGCATTGCAGCCTTAGCATTTGTTTATAAAATGTACGGTCAGTCCAATCGTCACTTTTAGCTCTGTCGTAGGCAAACTACACTAAAATAACTTAAATAACACATACAATGACGGTTTAGGTTATATCATGATGAATAACTGTCTTTTTCCTGTTTGTAACAGGTCAGCGGCAGCCAGCCGTCTATTTGCTCTGAGATCGGGAAGAACCTTTATGACGTGTCCGAGGTTTGTCCCTGGGAAATGGAGGAACCAGAGACGCCCTCTGAAGGAAAAACACAGAAACATGTTTCTATCGCTCCTGGAGAAACCACGGGAGAAACCCGCAGGAGAGGCAGCAGCAGCAGCTCTGGAATCTCTAAAGGTAGCCGGTCCCAGCAGAGGCAGAAAACAGGGCAGTCGCCTTCCAACAGACGTCGCTCCAAAGATAAAGGAGGAGAAAAAGAAGAAGGAAGGGAAATGAGAAAGGCTCGGCCACCCAGGTCACCTCTGCCCCTCAAGCTGGATGTGTGCCCCTGGGACTTTGATGACCAGCCCATGATGGGAGGAGATTCAAATTCCATCTCCCCAGACAGGATCAGGCGGAAGAAAAGCGTCACACCCACAGACGGGAAACCCAAGGCCCTCCACTCGGACCACTCCAAGTCCACAGGAAGCCTTTTACAGCCTCCCTCCCTGATGGTAGAGATCTGCCCTTGGGATTACAACAGCCCGCCGTCCCCTAAACAGGAGAAGACCTGCAACAGCCCCACGACGCACAAGAAGAAGCGGAAAGGCTCCTGCTCGTCCAACCACAAAGCAGAGAAGGGGAGGGAGAAAAGCAGAGAAAGGCGGAGCTCCTCCAGCAAGCCGCCATCAGAGAGGCGACGGGTCAGCCAGTCGTCTGAGTGCAGCGGGCCGGTGTCTGAGCGGCGAAGGAGCTCCACCAGAGACCCAGAGATGATTGAGGTCAGGAGGGCGGAGGTTTTCTCCCAGGAGAGCGAGCCCAGGAACACCAGCTTTGCTCAGAAAACTAAACCCTCACCTGAGAGGAAGAAGGAGAGCTCTAGTTACAAACCTGAAGTCATCAGCGGAGCCCAAATGGCTGATGTTTGCCCGTGGGACTTTGAGGAGCAAAACTCTGGGGAGAGGGCATGATGACTGGTGCGACGATTGTAATTTTTTTTTACTCACAGACTGACAACACACGACAAAGCAAAGAAAATGATTGACAAAGATCCAACATTGTATTTGATATAAACACTTTTTTTTTCTGAGTCACCATAGTGTAAAAGATCCTGCGATGAAAAGAACATCCCTCCTGCAGTGCAATGATGCAATCCAAACAACAGTTTGCTTTACATTGTTAAATCGCAGAGAATGCAACTTCGAAGTCACTTTAAAGGAATGTTTAGTCTGCACTTTTGCTTGCCCATTTGTCACTAAATTGTGTGTATGTTTTTATCACACTGACTACATGGAGGTAACATGTAAAATCAATCATATTTATCAGCAGATCAGACAATCTTTTGTACACAAACAAAGTCAATGCTTCACCTCATGAGCTTTTTGTTTGCCACTACACTGACGATACTCTACTTTACGTGGTAAACCAGCGGAGGCTTCATCCAGCAGCTGCTGATGAGGAAAACCATCAGACCGGAGGAAAAGACTGTATGTTTAGAGACGCTGGACCAAAGCCCCAGACAGAGATCTGAGGCTTTACCTTTAGGCCAAATCCATAATTCATGACACGACGATGATCCGTTTGATTAGAGAAACGTGGGATCGCAGTGCAGCTAAATGAAGACGGCTGTATGTTTCGGTAAACTCAATATAAATGATGTATTTTTCTAACAAAAGCCATAGCATGTGGTAAACTATCAAGCATCCAAATAACTAAATGTTTATTGGTTAACTTGTTCTCAGAAACAACAGCAGAACTTTAGGTGTTATGGTATTTGTCTCACTCTGATGCTTCTGAATGATGTGCATTGCTATCAATAATCTACACGCGTATCTCAAATGGCTTTCAAATACATTTGAGTAGTACTGAAATATCTATGAGGCGCTCCCTTCTGTTTATTTACTGTTTACTGCTCTGTATTTCTTCCCCAAATGTCCCTTCTTAAAAAGGGGAAAATAAACAAAAACCCACTTTTGCATTACAGGCTGTAGAATCCACACACATAGAGAAGACGGAGTCTTTCAAGGACCAAACACAACCCTTACTACAGTGGTGGATGATGTGAATAATGCATCATTTTCTGTCGCTTAGTTTCCCATTTTACATTTACTTGAATGCACCTGCCTCAAAATCTCTTTACGTATCCAAAACCACAACTATGCATGACCAAAGATTATGGTTTTGCCACTTTCTCACAGACAGAAAAATGACAAATTTACCATTTCAAGACAAGTAACGACAAGAACAACAGGAGTCATCCTTTCTGTTCTGTGATCAGACACCCACCACTGACACCTGTGATGCAAAAAAGTCACACACAATAATCAGCTCTGTGTCATTGTGGTATAGTGTGTGCATGACAGTGAAAATACATGGGGCCATGATACACTTAGATTCACCAGAAGGCATAAAAGAACCGTCGCACACAGAACACAGAGGATAACTTCAAATATAGATGTCAGATGTCATCATATATCTATCAAGTGTTTTTCTGAAAGAGCTTCCCGAGTTGGACTGAGACGTGTTTTGCTGTCTCTCATCCGGCATTCAGGAACAGCATCCACAATGTGAAAGGCTCGATAAATAAACATGACCCACCGACGAAACTCTCACAAGGTGCTTTTCCATGAGTCGGTTTTAAGGTTGTTTGAAAAGAAACGTTGCAACTTGCCCACTTAGTGTACTTCATGCTTGTTATACTGTGTTTAAAGTGTTACTCGGAAAACGTTACAAACTGTTGTAGCATCCACATGGGAGTATTTATACTGTACATTCGTAATGTGCTGCATGTACATACAGTAAATACCCTGTTCTCAACTCTGAATTAAATATTTCTATAAAACCCAAACGACACTGACTCGACCCTCAGTTTGTTTCTGGACCATAAAGTTAAGCGTTACAGTAGTAATTTGCATATATTGATCACTTACAAGTGTCTATCTGAATGGAAACACGGTGCACTGCTCCTCTTATGCATATAATTACTGTGATTAGATACAACATTTAATTACATAAAATCATACACCATCACAAATATTAACCCATCACAACTCATCAGAGGGTATAAGAGATTATCTCATTTTAAAACCTCACACACTGTAAATTACAGGTACTTGATATCAAAGCAGCTTGAACAACACTGCCACCAAGTGGACGAGAAGAATCACTACCGTGTATAAATTGCTGAAAAAATGTCCTCGACTAGAAAACAGGATAAATGTGTAAACCTAAACAATTCAAACTCTGAACGGCATATTTTGTATTTAACAGTCATGGAATGTAGATCCAATACTTGTGTTTAAGTATAATTTACAGGTACTTTACTAGATAATCTTATTTAGACGTCTACTTTACCAGGTCAGAGCGACATATAGTACACTTTTTATATTACGCCATTTCATTTTGTAACTTTATGTACTTTGTATTCAAGCTCATCCTGTTTCTCTCTGTGTCTCCACGGCACAAGCAGTACAACTGGTGGAGGAATACTGAGGTAATTCTACAAAAACAAAAATATTACTACATTTAAAAAATATGTTGTAACTCCAGGCTCCCTTTTAATTATTATATTTGGGTGGGAGGATACAAATATTTGTAGAAAAGTGTACTCCAGCATACTTTGATGCGTCAAGTTGTAAGCAGGATTTTTTTTTTTTTCAGGTAAAGCTTATTTTAGAATCTACTGTTCTACTTCAAAGCTTTACATTTAATGAGTTGCTCGTTCTCCAGGCAATTCTGTATTAGTAACGTAATTAATTAGAAATTAACACAATCAAAAAGTAGTAGAGTAGGATAGTAGGTAAATTAAACTACTTAAATAGTTTTGAAGTACCTTAAAATTGTAATCTAATCAAGTTGTAAACCAATGAAGTTCAGTGCTTGATTAAACCACCGGTCACATGTATCCTTACACTAATGATATCATCAGTATCACAGCGGCTAGTGTAAACAAATATGCAGCCCCGCCTCTTCCAGCTCCCAGCTCCATCCTGCTTGGGCAATGGGGAGCAGTGACGTCATCGCTGCAGCACCGGACAGGGCTGAGTCGTAGCACGGGAGGCACACATTAGCTGCAGTCACAGCACGGCACGGCACGGCATCAAAACACTCAACACTCAGCGTTCATCTGTCTCACCTGACAAACTCCGAAGTCTGCAACATCATGGGCAACGTTCAGGTGAGGAAACTTTGTTTGTTTATTTGTTTATTCCAACTTCTACTGGTCAAACAACATTTCACTCTGAATGAGTATAATTGTTTTGCATATGTGGGGTGGGTGCGATTCCTCTCACGTAGCCTACTGTAGCAGTGCTGTAAGTTTTCATGCAACATCAGAAATGTCATAATCAACAGGGGCAATGTCACTAAAAGTCCACATCCACCACACACCCAGTGTAAACTAACACTGTGTACATACATCCTGCAGAGTCATTGTGTGATCTGTTTGTACAGGGAACAGAAGTGGCGCAGTTAACTGGAGCTGAGGGAGGGTTCCCTCATGTCAGGCCGATGAGGCAGCAGCAGCAGCAGCAGGGAGGAATTTCCCAGAAGTGCTGATCAATAAGGCCGCATTGTGTTAAATGAAGGGTGGGTGATGAGAGGAGGAGGAGGAGGAGGCTGCTGCTGGTGCTGCTGCTGCTGCTGCTGCCCCATGACTCAGCAGACACTCAGGCTGCACCCTTTTCCTACAGGAGAATATATACAAAATTTTCTTCCAGTCCCCAGTTGCTAACACTTTTATTCTGCATTACTTTGAGTATTTTAGATTTAGCTGCTTTGAATAATAGATAACTTCTCACATTATATGAATGATCCTGTCACTTTTTATTTCCCCAGCCCACCATCGTCCCCTTTGAGGACTTTGATGTCACAGCTGATATCAAGGCGATCAGACAAGCTTGTAAAGGTTTTGGTAGGTGCATGGTCGACTCATTCCTCTGTCAGTCATTGTGAAATATTCTCTTTTTCTTCAGTCACATCATCTTTCTCCTCTTTTTCTATTCGCTTAAAGGCAACCAGTTGCCCCCCCCGATCACAATAAGTGATGTCTATTAATGCAGTCGTTCACATTTACTTAATAAAGAGTCATCTCACTGATATTAAAGCTAGGTTGATTTGTCTTAGTGCCGCAGTCTACCGAAATTGGTCATCGAAATTGAACATATTTTGATGAGAGTGAAAATTTCCACTGATATGAGAAGATAAATCCTGATTCTCCGGAGCAGCTCACAGTCTGAGTTATCCTCCAGATTGAAAGGATTAGGCTTTATCATATTACTGCATGTAACACGATCATTCTCCATCTAGTGGTTTTATTGTTGCGTGGTGGTTAGCACCGTCTCCTCACAGCAAGAACATTCCCCAGGTTTGAATCTTGGTTTGAATCCTGGTGCAACCCGGGTCTTTCTGTGGAGTTTGCATGTTCTCCCCGTGTCTGCGTGGGCTTCCCCCCTCAGTCCAAAGACCATGTAAATTCAGGTTTGGGTAACTGAAGAGTCTAAATTGTTGTTCCGCCCCCCCCCCCCCCCCCCCCCCCCCCAACACCACCACCACCACACACACAATTCTAAAGAGAATAAATGGTATAGATAATGGTAGATGTTTTATTGTAAATGTAGGCTAACATTAAAAAAATCAATACATAAATGTAAAAATGTAGTCCAATATATTTCTGACTATTTCTCTCATCCAATTTAATAAAAGCCCTGTGTAGGTTTAGTCACAGGATTTGTAGAATGCTCTTTAGATGGCTGGTACTACTGTGATATTGATATAATGGTTGAGCATTGTTATTGTGTTTGAATGATTCTGATGTCCACCCTCATGGTGTCTCCTCTCCAGGCACTGATGAAGAAGCCATCATCCAAATCCTGGCCTATCGCTCTGCAGCTCAGCGTGTGGAGATCAAACAGGCCTACTTTGAAAAGTATGATGACGTAAGTATAGCTACCTCGCTCTCCTCCCTGCACACGTGGCAGCATGCGGCATGTTGTCTTAGTGTCCACCTCTGTGTTGGCTCAGGAGCTGGAGGAGGTGCTGAAGAAGGAGCTGACAGGCAGTCTTGAGAAGGCCATCGTCGCCATGTTGGAGCCTCCTCACATTTACTTTGCCAGGGAGCTGAGGAAGGCCATGAAGGGGGCGGGTACGGATGAAGCCGTGCTGGTAGAAATCCTGTGCACGGCCACCAATGAGGTTTGTCAGTATGTGGTACTGTTGGCTGTGCAATGTGTTGCTATTTTCATCAGTTAAACTGTGATAAACTCATCCAAGCCCCCTACACACCCACAGGTCTCCCACTCAGGTGGTTTCACTTCTGTTGCCTCCACCAGCTGAGGGACGTGAAAACACCGGTGTGGGTGTGCACTGGCTTTAACAATATCAGATAAACCACTTCCTTGTTATAGATCCTGTTATCATTCCTGTGTGATGACTTCTTCTCTAGCACTTCTTTTAATCCACCTTTGTTCATGTTCCTGATGTTAAACAGATGTTAATCCTGCATTAATGTGAATGTTTTACTGGCTGCTCATAAAGGATGAGAAGCAGCATTTAGATCCTGAGCTGCTTCAGTATTTTCACCAGCTTTGTCTGTCACAGTTGATTATCCGAGGTTTAACTACAGAAAATTAAGTTAATAGATAAGATCAGTTACGACGAAATATTTGGCCATCGAAACCAAACATTGAACAAAAAGGTGTTAGAATTCTCTGTGGATTTGTTACCACGAGCTGAACATTCTAAAACTACAAATGGTCACGTTTCCATTTCTAATATCAAAAATATAAGTAACTTTACTGGAAGTAGCTGATCTCATCTTCCTTTTCCCCACAGGACATCATGAGCTACAAGGAGGCGTATGCCCAGGGTGAGTCTTAATCCACGCTGACGCATGCTTGTTCATCATTTAGATGTTCCTCTCACATTGGAAACTGTGGTTATGGAACCTACGGAACTTGGACTATTTTTTTTCCTTTATGTTTGGGCGTATCCCTTTTGGGAATACTGCTGAAAGGCTGCAGCACTCCCTTGTGGCAAGATGTTTAAACTGCAAAGCAAAAAGGGTTTACTGAATTAATAAATAAAAAAAACAAGTTTCATCTGGTATCATTTTGTAGAGTAGGATAGTTGGCCTAAAATCGGATTAATTTAATAGTTTCTTATGGTTTAATTTAGTTTTATAACTTGCCATGTATATTCTGTGTGGCCTATGATGAACAAATATAGAACATGGTTTATATAATGTTAAAGATTCAAGCTTTGAGTTTGTGTTTTCTTTTTCTGGCCACAAATAATGTTCACTTGGTACAAAACATCACAAACGACTTTAACCGGATTTCTGGTTGTACTGCGCAGTGCAAGAGCGGGACCTGGAGGCAGACATCGAGGATGATACCAGTGGAGATGTGAGGAACCTGTTGATGTCACTGCTGCAGGTAAACTGCTCCTTAAATTTAAACAAGAAACATACTCATAGGATTTCTATGGCTTGTTACAAGAGAGCAGTTGTAGCTCTACTGTAATTCTCGTCGTTTTCATGCTGGGATTCGCCCACTGGGACATTCAATACACATCACATAATTGTTTGGCGCTGCTTTGGCCAACGTGCCATCCAGCGCTCCCACCCTCCTCTGCTTCCCCTCTCTTTTCCTTCCTGCTGGAAGAGAAGACAAACACAGCATGACTTCTATCCAAAGAGCTGCCGCCTTAACGGCCTTCGAATACTTCCCATTCATGTGGAGCAGATGATTGTTATCCCATTTAAATCCTGCGATTATTTTTGTAATCTATCTCTTTGACCTTCACATTCTCTCTACCTGCACTTCCATCCTCTTCCTCCCTCCCTCCCTCCCAATGTCCCCCTTCTTCTGCGCAGGCGAGCAGGGATGAAGGCTATGAGGTGGACGAGGATTTAGCCGAACAGGATGCCACGTCTTTGATCGAGGTAAAGTTCTCACGTTCAATCTGTGCTGACAAATTAAAGCCCTGGTTTAGCATTTGCCTTTTTCAATCACACCGGCGTTTGCAAGGTAATGCGATCCTGGATTTGAATGTCAGAGCCTGTGAGCCCAGGGTGACTTTTAAATCTCTTGTGGAGGCGTGAATGAATCCAAGCTTGTTCTTGTGGTGATGTGGCTTATATTACTGCACAGGGCTGTGAACGCTGTGTGGAAATGTAGGGCAGCAATAATATAAAAATACGTGCAGGGATAATACTACATGGTGTGCTTCTCTCTGAGTGGGTCATTCACTCTGTTAAACTGACGTTATTAACAAATATTTTCAGCCGCAACAGTTGTATGAGTCAAAGTGTTTTTTCTGGTCAGCCCACCTGCCTCTGGAAGAACTTTAACAGGACATTTAATAGCTGGAGACGTTTTTCACAGCAGCCATTTTGAGATGAACTAAACACAGGTGTTACTAATCACATGGAACCCTGATTACTGTCATCACTGACACCTGTGTTTAACTCCATCAAAATGGCTGCCCTGAAAAAATGTCTACAGCCGTTCTTTTGTGGTGGTTGGCCAAAAACTACTTTTAGGTCCATTACCACCAGCTTCTGAACTGGAGTGTTGAACACTCGCAGGATTAAATGTGACCTCCGAACTTCAAGATTAATATGAATTGAAAAATGTGTATCTTTTATTCTTTGCTCTTTTAATATTTAAAAGAGTGATTTTCAAAACAATTTTCGAGGACTACATAGGTGAATGTTTTTTTATATATATATATATCTTGAGGGAGGCTTAATTTGAATATTTTTTGTTGTTTAATACATTTATTTGTCTATGTTGTTTATACTTTATTTGTGATTAAAAACATAATATATTAAATCAATTTAGCTCAATGCCCCTTATCTTATGTAGGAAGTTATATTATCATAGGTTTAACTGGTAATGTTAAGGATTTTAATTAAAGTGACACGTCTACAATTAAGAACATATAGATGCATTCATTCATATTCCTGTTTGTTTTCACGACAGGCTGGAGAAGGAAGGTTTGGCACTGACGAGTCTACTTTTACCTTCATCCTGACTCACAGGAACTACATTCAGCTTCAGGCCATGTTTAAGTTCTATGAGTCTGTGAGTATTGACCTCTATCAAGAGAAGGCTGCTTTTGCACTATCTTTTTTTTAATTTATTTTTTTATAATGTTTTTAATGTGATATATTTTCATTGTTTCAGCTTTCGGGGACAGACATTTTGGACACCATTGACTCCGAGGCCACAGGGACCCTCAAGGAATGCTACATCACATTGGGTATGTTTTGGACAAAATTACAAGCCATAGCAAAACCAGTTATTAATTCTTGTAATAACACAATCTGCCGCTGTGTGTGTGTGGTTGACAGTGAGGTGTGCCAAGAACCCACAGCTGTATTTTGCCCGACGCCTAAATGCTGCCATGAAGGGACTCGGCACTGATGAGGACACACTCATTCGCATCATTGTCGGCCGTTCTGAGGCAAGTGTTGTACTGCTGTGTCGCCGAATGTCTAATCGAACTGAGGATCCACTCAGTATTCATAATGTTTCCAAATGAGTAACTAATGTTACAGCATGAAAGTAAACAAGCTGGTAGTCACAGATTGTTCATGTCCCACCGATGGAGTTCCGCAAACTCCTCCGTTATATAGTTGGAAGAAAACAACGTGTCACAAGCAGGTAAAAACCCTGAATCTTCTAGGTTATGTTACTAAACATGGGCGGATAGGGAATGGAAAACATGTTGAGGGAGTTTTATCAGTCAACAGTTGCTTAAACGTTGACATAGAGTATGTTATGATTTATTGTTTCCTACCATCATTTTAAAAGATATGTGCTCCGAAACTGAAAGTAATGGTAAAGAATCAGATCAAAGACATAAATGGACGAAGACAGGGTGTTTGTGGTGACAGCAGTGTTGTGTTGTGTTAACCCACAGATCGACCTGGAGACAGTGAAGGACATGTACCTGGAGAAGTATGACGAGACCCTGAAAGACGCCCTGGATTCAGAGTGTGGTGGAGATTTCAAACGCCTCCTCATTGAGATGCTGCACTAAACTCCTCCCACCGACCCCCGTACACGCCTGGTTTAACCTCTGTGTCTACTTCCACTTTCTTCTCACTCCTCTTTCTTCCACTTGATTCACTCAATCACTTTGTGGACTTCTTTCTTTCTATCTATCTTCTCACGGCTGTTTTCTTCTCTCTCTTCAGTTTTAGAGTCAGTTGTCTTTGCAGCATGGCCCCAAAACCAACTCATCATTGTATCATGCAGTGTTGGACATGCTAAGACCACCACACTCTGTGAAATTCCTTACTGATATAATCCAGTATACAAGAGAAGTGCAATGAATGTTTGTGTAATTTATATATAACTTGTGCAGCCGAAACCACATTCTTGTATTTATTAAAATCAACGTCATTTATTCACATTTAGCAGCTTTACGCTCTCTTTGTATGTCAGCGCCCAAGCACCAAACATAGAGAGGCCGGTGCTGAAGCTTCTTACTTTATATTTGTCACTTTACTCATCTCTGCCATCCTTATAGTCCACTTCACTTCTATTTGCCTCAAAGATGCCTTTATAGTCATGCAATTTCCTTTCTGCTGCAACACTCAACACTCAAGTGCCGAATTATCACATTCTCTGACATCTGAAAACACAAGACGATAATAGATGAGGACGTTACCCGAAGCCTGAATGCTTTAGATATATAGTGAGTTTTTTGTAGTCACATCCCCAAAGGCTTGGTGGGGTTTTAACCATTTGTAGTCTTCTTTTTAATCACAGCTCACAAACTGCCTTCTTCTCACATTTGTACTCATTATTAAATTGTTGCCTTTTTCCTGTTGTCATTAAATACACTATAAGTTTCCATCATATGCCAGTAAACTCTTATGAGATCATTGTGCTTTCAAAATTAATTAACAAGATATGAATTAACCCTTTGAGTTTACAATCACAGTACTCGCGCTGTCTGTATCCATGTAGTCTATCTGAATGAATGTCATTTGCTGTAATATAAAAAGACTAAAATATACTGTTGTGTTATCATATTAATAAATTAATGCATTGACGTATGAGAAGGTATCAATTATTAACCTGTTTTAATGGCAAGAAAATATGTGTGTAGTGATAATACATTTTAGCTTTACCAAATGTCACTGTGTTGTTCTCTTTATTTCCTATAGGGGGCAGTGTTGTACGACCTGTAATATTATTTGCTGCTTTTTAAGAGAAAAAAAAAACGGTACTTGATCAGAGTCATAGTGAAATCAAAGGACGGGGGTACAGTAAAATTGTATATATAGATATATCATATATTGTGACTAAAAACTCAACAGAATTGTATATTAAATCTGCCTCAAAACATTTTGAACTTTCTACCACGCACAGAAAGCGAGCGATGCCTCTGGGTGACTTGAAGACAGATAGAGGGAAAGAAAAGTTCAAAACAAGTGGGAACTGCTTCCAGATGCTCAAGCAGACACTTTCTAGCTTTCCTTCTAGCTCCCTACTCTCCTTCCTTTCTTCGTCTCCAATCCTCCATCTCCATCTTTCTCTATTTCTGCGACCCTGACTGTGAGGTAGCCCGGCTCCATGACCAAGGCCAATGGCCTCCTGCACATTCCTGCTACCTGTATATGCAGTCTGTGCACCATATGTAGCCCAGTTCACCATCCACCTCACGCTCCACTCAGACTCTGGCATCATGTCTGCCTCTCTGTCATGCCTCTTAATACACCTATAAGCTGCAACATGAGCTTTTTTTTAAATGCTGGTGATGATCAGTGTACATGTGTGGCCTATTTTGAAAGATACTACCCCAAACCATCCGAAGTATTATTTAAAAGTATTTTAGTGCTTCAAATACCTCTGACAAGGACGTTATGTTACGTAAAAACTACTGGATGGATTACCATGAAACTTGGTGGAGGATTTGGTATGGATCAGGCAAGAACCAATGACATTTTGGTGTAGATCTGGTGCAGGAAGCAAATCAAGGAACTTGTTTTTCACTTTCTTTAATGTAACGAAACAGAGCGTTTTTTTTAATTTCTGTTGATTCTCAGTGAATAATAATTCATGGATTTTAATCAAATAAATCAGACATTGTTTAGGGGGCTGTATTGTATATATATATATAGATTATTGTAAAGATTACAAGTGTCTTAAATTTGGTTCACATCCAAATATAAATCCAGATCTAAGAGATAAGACAAAGGTGGATGTTCAGTTTCATTCAGTGTTTGAACACACACGTGTGAGGGGTGAGAGACACATCTGAGAAACATTTGTCTGAACATATTGTAGCTTTTGGAAAAGAAAACACTCCCTGCCCTCCCAAAGAATTCAGACTACCTATAACCTTTCCCCTTTTCTGACCCTCCTCCCTCGCTGAAAAGTGTTGCTGGGTCCCCAAATCAACATGACTTCACAGTCTGTGAATTAATTGTCAATCTTAATTTTTTTTACTTTTACTGCATTAAATTTCAGTTCTTTTCACATGTGGATCCAGGGCCTGGGCCAGGGGGCGCAGGTGGGGCCTGGACCCTGCTTCTGTTGTACTTTAGAGGCTATGGAAATTGACAGTGGATACAAAATTTTATTCTGAAAGCCACAAGATGATGTCTCTAATCAGGGGACATGTCTTCATATTCAACATACAAACACCCATACATACCATCTCAGCATATTCATGCAGTGTGTTTGTCTCCCCCTCCATCTGCACTCTATTACCCACATGTAGATGTGCTGGGCCAAACAGATGGAGCTCCTCTTTCTACACTGTGGGGCTTGGACCTTTTCCTCAAGCATTTATCATCCACCATAACTCAGCCAGCCACGCAGCCGTCAACCTGGTGGTGGTTTCAGTTTGTCTCAAGATAAGATTTCTCTCTGTTCTCTCCTGTCAAATCAGGTAGGGGTTGGTCTTTGGTCTTCTGTGTAGTTCTGTCTGGTTTTTGATACAGATCGTACAAAAGATTAAGGCTTAAGACATAAATTCTGCTGCAAGTTCTTTATTCATAGCAACGGTCTGAACTTGAGGGAGTTGGTTGACTGGAGTGGGAAACTGTCATGTCGGCACTCTTTTGATCCCTGACACTCCATGCAAGCCCCTTCAGGACATGAACCTGCATATTAATGGCCCTAATCTGCTAAAAATCTGGATGTATTGAATAATATATCGCACACACTAACCTGGAGGTCATGACTTCAAAGGCTGAAATAATAACATTAGCTGGTCTACTGGTTTTCATAGAACATATGCCGAAACTCGCAGTTTGCTTTTTGATCTTGTGCCAAAACACAGAATGAGAGGGTTTCTGGTGGAAGTGCGTAGGAAGGCCATCAGGAGGTTAACTACCCAGCTAATATAATTTTGACTGTTTAAATTCATGATAAAGGACCTCTCCTTTTTTCCATGTAATGGGAAACACCTGGCCGCATCTGCCAAGAGCAAACATCAGTTGAGTATCCACATCTGAGAGAAGCATGTAGGGAAAAGCTCATTAAAGGATTATTGCACACAAGATTACCAGTTTCCTCAGACTTTCAGATGAAACATGTTAATGGCTGCCACTACAAAAACACACATGTGAGTACTAGCTTCGTCCTAATAATAATTTTAAATGCTAGTGCTGGTGAATGATATTAAAACGTGATAATAGCAGATGCTTAGCTACCTGGGGTTGTACATATACTCGCTTTTAAACTACGGGCCGCTAGACATTCCATGGTATAGGAAATGTACATTTCCCGATGTTATACATTACTGTGCGCTCCAGGGGGCTCCAACCATAAAAAACTAAAACTACCATATAAACATAGCGTGACTGCATGAGGAGTTATTTGATGCTATAAAAACAAGGTACAAATACATGATTGACAGCTGAGACTAACTCGTGTATCAGCAGGACCTCACTAGCACACCACGATCACCCAATCGCCATAGTGCTCAGACTCCAAATGCGCAAGATGGCGGGATTCATATTTAATATTTCTCTTCATTTCTGAATAGTGGGAGCGAGTGGACACATGTTTTCCATCTTTATTTACAGTCAACGCTGCTGACACACCACTGTCTACTCTGTCATATCTCCATAATGCCTCTACACTGCCCCTTCTGGTGTTCACCATATTACATCTCGGATGGTACTGATTTCTGAGGATGTGCACAACTAACGCTCCAAATGGACAAAGGACACTCAAGGCAGCTGGTATGTGCAGGCAAATCCGTAGTTGAAAGCATGTGTGTTCCTGACTGAAGACTCATAAAAATTATTAAAGACACTCAAGTATCTCAGGAATCTAACTTCAACAGCAATCTCAAACAGTTATTACTGTTACTAACAATAGCCGCAAAACAATAAACTATAACCAGACCCAGGAAAGCTGTAAGAGGTAAAAACCCTGATAGTAGTAAAATAATTATTGGTTTGTTTTGTTACTGAGAAGTTCAATTTATTTGTAAGACCTTACCAGACGTAAGTTGGGATTTAACTGACCACATTGATCATGAGTCCTTAGATACAGTAAAAAATAAAAATAAAAAATGGTAAAACAAATGTTTTTATTGGCTTTACTCTAAAACATAAAATATACACTTTGTTGCAGTTTAGTTTGAGTAAACAGTAACTATACCCTAATGTATTAATAGCTGAAATATCCTGTTGTCTCTGCAGGACAGTTTAATGTCAGCAATGGCCTCAGAGATACACATGACTCTCTTTTAGTCCATAATATGCAGAGAGAGGTCATTAAACAAGGCATGCAGTTGATATTCACATCAGAAAATGGCGGCTAACATGAAACACATGCATTTAAAGAACAGTCCTGACTGAAACCAGCACCAACCGACCACTATAGATGACAGCACAAAATGCGGCAGTCACAGTGACAAGGATCTGAAGGTCCACTTGCGTCAACAGGCTAACTGAATTACATAAATAAAAGACAGACAATACAACACGTGGAATTCCTGAACATGAACAAAATATCCGGGAGCTGCATGAGAGGTTTCCAGAGCTGTGTCCTAAATGATATTTGTGCTTAAAGCCATTATTTATACCTCTGTAGAGATCATTACACAGTACTATGCTCACATTATATAAATACAAGGAATTATGCCTAATGCTTCTTTTTTTAAATAGACATCTGCATTGGAGTTTTTTAAACACCAATTTAAAAAAACTGACAATTTAGCTGCTGTCTACTACTACAAAATAATAAAGCTCAAAGAAGTAGTACGAAATTTGGGGAATACTCTTATGAAGAGTTTTGCAAAGTTAGATGAGTATGTAACTTAAATTGTCCTTTAAGCAGACAATTAGCTTAGCTTAGCTTAACTTAGCTTAGAACAATGAGTGGATCATTAATCACCAGTTAGCGTAGCCCTGGAAGATTGGAAGTCGCCTTGGATAAAAGTAAGCATCAGCTATATCACATGTAATTTAATGTAACTGCCTGGTCATTGTAGCTTTCTATTTAATAGAGGGAAAGAGGAGTGGTGTCAATCTTCTCTTACTCTTAGCAAGAAAACAAATAACTGTATTAGCCAGAAACCATGTAACATAAACCACACAGCCGAGCGTTGTCTTTCTTTCATCATGCTTTCACCCAGAGGACTGATACTCCACTTCCTGTCTGGTGACTGATCTGGTTGACCCGTCCACGCACACAGTCCAGAGTGAAGAACACCGCTGTGCCGTTGTAGACCTGGAAGGACGCCCGCAGGCTCACCCCGGCCCACTGGCTTCCCTCTGCCATCTGGCCCTCCACCTGCTGGGCCAGGGTGACGGGCCGTGCTGCCTCTGCCTCCCTGCCTCCTCCGGACCCCTCCGGAACACTTCGCCTGAGCAGAGTAACTTTAACCAAGTTGCAGGAGTGAATGAGTTTGAGATCCAGAGCTATGCTGGCCGTGCCGCTCTCCCTGAAGACAAAATCTCGTTTCTGTTCTGTGGAGCCCTTCCCCAGCAGCCCCATCTGGGACACCCGAACACTGGTCTGACGGAAGAACAGCGGCTTGTTTCGGACAGCTCCTGAGGGAAGGCCGGTTTGAGCCACAGAGGCAGACAGAGAGGAGGAAATGGCCGCAGGGACCCAAACCAAACTGAGGGTGCTGATGCCCGTCCCGTCGCCAAAGAAACGAACGTTACACTGAGCAGGAGAGAGGATCTCAAAGCCCAGTGTGTCCCCGGCACCGACAATGGTCGCTCCAGACATAGATATGGACGTATCCCGGTAGTGGACACCTGGTTTGAAGCTACGGCACAGCTCTGAGCCGGTTCCATTATGGCTGAGGTATGCCAACAGCTGGAAGCCTTCGCTCACACAGGCCTGACCCATGGAGTACAAGGCCTGTTGGAAGACAAATCGCACTGTGCCGCCTTCAGTAAAACGGATCCCACGGCCGTCATGTGTCAGCCCCACTACATAGGCATCTGACGTGGAGGAAGTGCGGAAGACTGGCCGATAGTTTGTGTGATAGTGGGCGGACACCACTGCCTTTGCTGTCATGGCGACTGCCCCGGTGTCGTGGGAGAGCCACAGGAGGCTGAGAGGAGCTGCTGAGGAGTCGTAGAGCTGCAGACCCTCTCGGCTTTGGTTGCAGTGCTCGCTGGCACTCCGGAGGAAGAGGGAGATGATGTGACCCGGGGCGACCTCTGCTACCCCACTGATGCTCACGCTCTGGAGTGACCTGGTCTCCCGCTGCTCCAGCCTGATGCCACTGAGGTCCTTACTTTCAGAGCCATCCGTGTTATTCAAACGCAAGCACACCTGGATGAAGCTGCGGCAGCCGTGGCTCACCGAGAGATTCTCATCCAGCCAGACCAGACCGTGCTGCCTGAGCACCAGACGCCCGTCCTCGGCGGACACCAGACCGGCGTCACCTCGTCCTTGAATGTGGAGCTGCACACCGTGAACGGCATGAGCCAGGATGTGGCCCTTCGGCCCCTGCAGACTCACCTCTCCGTTCCACGACATGGAGAGGGCGCTGTCACTGACGGCGGGACCAGAGCAGGTTGCGTCTGTGACGAAGGTACAGGGTGTAGTTACAGGTTCTCCATCACACTCGTTACAGGCTTGACATTCATCCATGTCCGAGTTGAAGAAGTAGCCGTGGCCACACATTCCTGAGTTGGCTTCTCGCTCTGTCATGCCGTGGCACCTGAATCCACCTGGTGATACAACAGCAGAGAAAAACGACATGTTGCTTTGCAGCTTCCTCCAATGTTTGGCATTACCTCTTCATATGAATCATCAATCATCAAGTGGCCGTGGCTTTGGTATTTTACAGTTACCTGGTGTGTTGAGACACTTCTGTTGATCTCCACACAGATTGGATATTTCAAGGCATTCGTCTCTGTCCTGTAAAGATTGATAAATTATTTATTTATTGAGTATGAAAAGGGTCACTTGAAAAGCAGAGTTTTGTTGGGTGTTAGAGACTATAGCGTCTTTCTGCTCTTTGTTTTGATTTTCTTGCCCTTTAAAAAGACAGCATAGTGCTAACCTGACAGATTCTGTCTGCATGGACTGAACACTGAGCGACCAGGAAGAAGCCGGCTGGGCAGATGGTGCACCTCTCACAGCGGGGATGACCGCTGCTGAACCCGCAGTACTCCTCAGGGCCGCACCTGCCACAGCCCAACGTAGAAGGACCAACCTGATGGCATCAAACATTTGTTCACGTGCATGTGATGATCAGAGATAAACTGAACATCAACAGTCATGTCTGTACATCATATAAATAAAGGTTAAGTGGAAGTTAACCAAATGTTACATTGAGATCTGATTTACTGGTAGTATCCATACAATACACGCAAGAGGAGACAAAGTTTACATTAAATTAAATTAGATTTAGTTAAACTGTGATTAAACAGGTCAACAAATGTTATCTGAATTTGCAGTATATCTGTAGATTGAATGTAAATACTGTGTTTTTAAGTCAAGTATCATATTTAGCTCTTTCGGTTGTTATTCTTTTTTCCCTCCTGCTTCAACGTGCAGCTCACCTCCATCACGCTGGCCTCCATGTCCACCTTGTGAAAAGAGAGAGCCTGCTGTGCTTGGTGGGCTCCAGCCGGCCCATTCAACGTTTCCGTGGGATTGTCCACGTCCCCCTGCAGGTTCTGGAAAGACGTTTGTTTGATGCCGTCCATCAATATGTTGTACTGGGCTTTCACCTGGATGTAGAGAATTGAATATCAATCAATCAAATTTATTACGAATTTGGACTATTACAATCCATAACCCAGGAATATATAAACTGAACTAGCCAATTTGTGTTTTTTTCTACTTCTTGTGTTCTCATTTACACAGAACATTCACAAACTCCACAGGGAAGTATGTGTTTCATTTGACAAAATATTGTTTTACATTCGTCTCAATTACACTTGTCCATCTCACCACCGTCCAACAAGGAAACCACAAACATCAAAATGAACATCTCTCTGGTCATCAGTCGCAGCAGCCTTACTTGTTCCATCTGTTCGTACATCCTCCTCTGTTGATCCAGTATCTCTCTCTGCTGGTTGACCAGCGCCCCCTGCTGCTCACTCATGAGCCTCTGCAGCTCCCTGACCTCGTCCTGCTGGCCCCTGAGAGCCTCAACCAGCTTATCTTGGTTCTTCGACAACTGCAGCTGCAGCACAAGAGCGTCCTCTGAGGGAACCTCGTTCGTTCCTTCAGCAAAGAAAGAAAACTGTAACATAGCATTTCAACTGATAATCATGTCCTCACAGCAAAGGCTGTGCTTTGAATAAGAAGAGCGTCTCTCTTTGTATTTTGTGGGCAATGACTCAGGCTGAAACTGACCTGGTTTCATGTCGCATGACAGCTGTATCCACGCTCCACGCTCCGACCCAAGGTCTGGAAGCTCATCCAGAAACTGTGCAGCTCTGTCCGTCACATGAACCGGAGAGGAGCCCCCTCTCCCGTCGTCTCCTCCGAAGGAACTGCAACCGTCTCCAGCGCAAGCCCTGGGTTTCTGGCGCATCCTGAGCGGCAGCTTACATCCGATCCCTTTGCACTCCCGCGTTGTGCTGTCGTCGTTGGTTTGATGATGAGAGACACTAGTGGGACAGGACCCGCCGGCGCAGCCAGGGTGAAACACCTCGGCTGTGACGGTCCTCGGGTTCGTCCTCCTGGTGCCATCTGTGCCCGTCTGCTGCGCAAAGCCTCCCTGCTGCGGGTGGATGATGTACGGCGCCAAGGGCGCGCTCTGAGCCTGGTGGTGGCTGAAATGAGCGTCCCGCTGGTGACTCGGGTAGACTTGTCCTTGTGTGGATTGTGCAGAGTGATGGAACTGCCGTCGGGGCGCAGAAGCCTCCGTGCGCCCCTGGCAGTGCGCTCCGACGCACGATCTGCTCCAGTCCTGCCCTGAGAAACAGTGCGCCCCTCTGCAGATCTCAGCAACACTCCCTGGGCCGACTATGGCTGTGACAAAGAGTACAAATATGGTCGAGATACGGGCCATGATGCGATGCCGAAAGGTAACACTGGAAACAGAGTAGATGATGGCACTGTTGCGCATCAGCCCCGCAGACTTTGTTTGATCATCTCTTCAAGATAAATAATATCCTCAAACGATTTGTCCATCCGCGTGAATCTGTGGTGAACCTGAAGAAGTGGATGCACAGACGTTCAGCTTGTCTCCATTGCGCGCTCCGTGGTTTCTGCCCCCTTTGCCCCTTCTGGAGATAGCTCCGTCTATAGCCCACATATGGCGCTCACTGTTCCTAATTGGCAACAGGTTTTCCTCCTAGTCTTAAATTAACCCGTAGCTTTCCCGGCCGGACATACCACTCTGTGGAGTCACTCCATTCCTACTGAAGTTGCGCTCATGATGGATATTTGGACCTTTACCGTTATTTTCATTCTCACACTCCAACAGGTCACACAGAAACTCATGACTTGCTCCACGTGTCAAAATGGAATTCTAGAGGTTTAGCTCAAAGGGGTAAAGGTTGCTTTATTTCCAACTCTCTTTTCTTTTGCCATCCATTTAGATGACAGGATCGGCCCTGAGGCTTTTTATCAAGTTCTGCAGAATCAAAATACGGCTTTAAATGGCATCAAAGCTTGGGCCCCTTCAGTAGTTCTGAATTACAGTGGTAGAGTACTCTTAAAATACAAACTCTGTAATATTCGGAAAATTGGAGCCAAAACTGCCTTCCCCTGTAAAAACGTAAACTTTTTAACAGTTTATTACCACTCTCATTTCCCCTCTCTGATCCCACATGGCTCTAATTACAGCTGCACCCCACATGAGAAGCATTTTAAACATTTGCCCCCTTCTCTTCATGACAAACTCTACCTCACACACACTAAATATATGCAAGAGCTGCATAAATCATCCTGCCTCTGGCACTAGTTTGTTATAAATCACTCAGAAACGCTTACAAACAGTCAACGTGGTTGATTTGCAAATTTGGGATTTTCTCAAGCAACAGTTGAAAGGCTGAACCAGCGATGAGCACACACATGCACACACAAACACTGATACTGCATGTAGCTACTGTTATTAACTGGGTGCTTAGAAAGTAAGTAGACAAACAGTCCAGAGGCACAAAGTCTAAAGTCAGGACTTCTTGGAGCCATCAATGTCCATCTCTACTTTTCATAATGATGGTTACCTTCAGTAGCTTCGACCACATTCATTTCATTATGTTTTTTTAAACATATTTGATACGATTTTTTACAAATATATACTCTATTTACTTACCACAAAGGAAAGGAAATCTCTGTCCCCACTTAATTCTTATTGTTGCTTTTCGAATGCATTTTCTACACTTGGCTGAAGATTATTGTCCATATAAGTTTATAGTGTGTGTTTGTGTGGTCCAGGTATTACTTATTTTGTGGGGACTTAAATCTGTTTACACAGTCACATTATGTGAACTTGTCTTTGTTATGGGGACAAAAATCAAGTTCCCATAATGTAAATGATAACCGTACATCTTAAGGTTGTGTTAAGTTAAGGTTAGGTTTATTATAGTGAAAGGGTTAGGTTCAGGTCAAAGTTAGGTTTGTTTTTCTTTCTCTCTCTCTCTCTTTCTCTCTCTCTCTCTCTGTCTCTCTCTCTCTCTCTCTCTCTCTCTCTCTCTCTCTCTCTCTCTCTCTCTCTCTCTCTCTCTCTCTCTCTCTCGCTCAAGTGTGTGTGGGCACGGTATGTGAACGTATATGTTTACAGTACAATAGTCCTTTGTCTGCGTCCTAGATTGGCCTGAGTTTTCTTTTGCTTCACATGCTGTTGTGCTTGCAGTAAACTCATGTGGCTGGAGTCCTGACAGGTAATCAGTCACATCCATCTCGAGCCCTCTGACATCAGGGCAAAGCTACAACATGTGTCTGAGCGTGTTGACCTCACCACCAGCCAAGCACAAACACATCTGATTTACATACTGTTGGTCCATCTCTGAAAAAAACCCATAAATCACTGAAAGTTGAAGAAGGTTATTTGGGGCAACCGCCAGAGAATATTAAAAAAATAGAATAAACATTGTGACTTATTTCTTCATTTTTTGACAGTAAACATTTTGAATAGTAACGGCAAATAATAGCTAAATTAAATGTCATGTTTCAAATCATGAATTAGCTTTTCTTTTGCTATACCATTAAATGTCTGCTGCAACAAAGGACTATAGTTTATCTTTATTTCAACCCTAACTTTGTGAACTTTACCTGTTTGTTGTTGAGACTTTTCTTCTCTGCCACCATGAAGTGTACACATTATAGTGTTCCTTCCTTCTCTTCCCACGCACTCTGTTATTTACCTACTCGCTCCATATGCTCAATTAGAAGCAAACTGTTTGTTTTGGGGCAGTGAGGACTCCAACAGGCGGCAGTATCTGTGCCTTTCAACAACATGACAATCAAACGCTCTACTTATTAGACAAGACTAGTGCAGTGGAGCTACTTCAGAATTGTTTAACTATTTATTTGTTATTACAGACAGACATAAAGACAAATATACCCCCCCCCCCCCCCCCCCTGTCTAACCCTATATTTGATTCCCTCCACTTGTGAAGCCTGTAGTCTCTTGTCAGGACTGTGGGACTGAGTTCTGAGTCACTTTTTCCTCACTGATCCACTGTGGCTTGTATTGTTTGTACACTTGGGACAAAAGCATCTGACAAAATGGAAGATACAAATCTCATACAATTGAATTATACAGGATTGTAAAGGCGGGGGGATGAGTGCGGTTACAGTGGAGTGCAACATATGAATGCATTGCTGCAAATTTAATAACAAACGTTTTGTGGTTTTTTTCCCCACCAGATACTGTAGGCCCAGGCTGTGCATGAAAAATAAATGCTTCTCCTCAAGGTTTTGTTTTGACTCTGGGATCAGTGAAGAGACGTGTCCCAGATGATTTCAGAGGTCAGGACTGTTCGTAAAGTAGCAGCAGATCAGAGATGCATCTGGCCATATAGTGCTTGGTAAACAACAATAGAGATTGTTTATTTAAATCCAGTCTGACAGACAATGTAAAGACCTGAGAGTTGTGTATCACTTTTTTGTTCTCAGTGAGGACTCCCAATCAGCTGCTGCTCTCTGATTGACCTTTTCAAAGTTAAGGGTTGAAGTTGAGTCTGAAAATGGCACAGAAAGAATTTACAGCACTCTACGTGCAACTAAACCAAGAGGCCGAGTAGGAACCTAATGTAAATCGGTTATGTTGCGTTCGTGCACACAAGTGCTGAAGATAAGTGAAGACACCTGTGTGACGGCACCATGAGGAGCGGGGCTGTGTGAAGTGCATTGTGGACAGTGGCTGCAGCAGAGAACCACATGAACGCAGCATATCTAGAAAATGAAAACCCAGTTACAGTTAAATGTAGTTCTCGATTTCACAGGAAGTTCAGCTACTCTCTTCACAGGCAGTGCAGGCACAGTAGTTACAGACAGACCCCTGAGTGCTGCAGCACTGACACACGCCTCATGGTGCTGCCATGTGTGAAAGACATAGAGAAGGTAAGACAAAAAAAAGTGAGAAAATTGGTGATTTAAGAGCAATTGCTGCAACTGTGTATTGAAGAAATGAAAGATGCATTTCTCTGTTCAGTCGGCCCGTTAAAGAGTTAAATACTTGAGCCGTCACGTCAGCTTTGTTTAGGACAAACACATGTCCGCTCGCAGCCGCCAGTGAACGGTCGTGCAACTAATTAGAAAACAGTAAGAAGCTCTCGACCACAAGAAAGGAGAAAGCATGTTGGTTTACTGTCAGCAGCCAACGCTCTCTGGTGCCTTTCATGCATTTAAGTCTCATTAAATTGCTTTATTTGCGCTCAGGCTCTGGCTCGTCCGCCCGCCTGGACCCCCTCCTCGCTGTCCCTCGTCCTGTTGATGTGTGAGACCACAGTGGGAGAAGGCAGCATCGCTCTGACATGCCTGATGGGAGCATGGAAATCCATAAACAAATGTGGTTTTTTAAATAGGTTCCGTGATCAGCACATACTCGGAGCAAATATAGTATCACTGACAAGTTCCAGTGATTGCAATTGAGAATGAATTGACTATTGAAGAGTAGATGTAGTACGACTTTCTTTAAATACGAGCAACAGAAGTCAGGATTGACTCTCACATGTGGGAGGCAGAAGGTCTGAGAGGCTGCAGAGGTAACGTTCACGTTCTGGATCCACAAATTTCACTTTCATATGGGAACAATAGTTCGACCTCTACCTTCCTCTTCACTGCTCCCCCTTTGGCTCATTACAGTTTAATGGATGCCCTGTTTACTGTTCAGCATAAACACAGAATGAGGCCGGACAGCAGAGCAGAGGCAGGCCTCTTATTATTTGCGTGTTTTCACAGTGAGTTGAGCGTGGGTGAAGAGGAAGTGGTGCAGAGCAATGAAGAGCGAAACCTAGAAACTGTACATATATGAACACCATGTAGGAGTGACTGTACCTCCAGCTACAGCTTTACCGTATACACTATTTCAGTTTATAGACAAATATATTCAAATGGATGTTTGCTGTACCCTTCAGATATTTACACGGACTGTGTGTTTCATCTCTGAGATATTAATACAGAGAATCTCAGATAATAAGTCATGCTATATCCTGGTGGGGTTCATCTCTGGTTGAGAGGAGAGCAGCAGTCTGTTGTTGCTTATTCATAAATAAGCAGGATTGCCATTAGTGAGGAGGTGAACTTGGGTGAACTTTGACCTGTGATATTCACTTCACATTTGCCTATCTGGGACAGTGTTATCAAAGAGCCACTGTTTGTGATGTCACAAATTAAATAAACCAATCATGTCTTGTGGGTGGGGCCAAATAGATTCTTCTGACATCCCAGTCACGAAACGAGGACAGATGATGGAGGGTTACATATTGAGGCCATGATAAACCTTTTGAATACTTAGTTTTGTGGGTGTAATAAGATGCTGGAGTTGGACTTTAAAACCATATAAAACATTATTGTTGTTTTCGATCTTGTTTTTGACGCCTCAAAGAGATTAATTTGTTTTTAAGGTCACAGGGTTTCTCCTATCATCCACTGAGCAGAAGGCAAAATAAAGACCGGATATGTGAAGTGGAACATGGTTAAAGATTTACAGCATTCAGCTTCACAACACAACAATAGCACAACTTAATTGCCTACAGAGCAGAATCGAAGAGAATGTGAATTCATGAAAAATAATCAACAGCAGAGACGAGAAGTTGTTGGTGCACAAAGAGACACAGCATGTGTGACGGGCACTGTATCAACAGTTTAGCTAGGGGTGTTTGTACAGTGCAAACACAAAACATATTGTACATGGAAATGTTTGTGTGTTTATGTGTAAAGATTAGACAACCTGCAAATATACACTGATTGATTTACATGTCAGTTGATGATTGTGTCACAGTGGGTTTATAGTGTGTTGTGTCTACAGTCATACATGCGTGTAACCAGGGATTCTTCACGTCCCAGGACTTTTCCACCATGTCCATGGTTTTGTAAACACTACACTGCCTCTCATACCGCAAACAAGTTCTACTTAAAAAATATGAAGAGATAAATCAACAAGCAGTCAAACAAGTGGCAAATCACAGAAAAAAAAACTTCAAATAACACCTCTCGTTTTGCTGTTGCCTGTGTTTGGATATACTGTTCCAAGTGTTCATGCATGCTGAATATAGATGTGCAGAGTTGTAATTGATAACCCCACAAAGCAGCAGACTCAAAGAGTTGGCAAGAAACCGAGAGCTCACTCTTCACTTGGCTTTTTTAAGCTGCTCCACATGCACCGTGTATTTTCGACCCTAAAGCTGGCGAGATGCCTCCTCCATATGGACAAACCCAGATGCACAATTGCGCTCGATGAAAAAGGGTTTGGGCTTCAGTCTCTTTTTGAGATAATTTATTACTGTAATTACTAATCCAAAGACTGTTAGCTGGGGTACGTCTTCTTGTGCGTGTGCAGTTATAAAAATACAGAATTCAAAAAAAAAAACTATCATCACCAGTTCTTTACAAACACATTAATACCGAGTTGTTTTATGATATTTTAAAGAACCTTAACTCTGCTCTCCATCATCTCGAGTGGGGACTGTCAGCAAAGTACAAAGGATTTAGCAGTAAGTCACTTTCTACTGCAGCTCAACGGGGACCCAAAAATCCAGAGCAGATCCCAGATGACCACTTGAATCAGTTGATTGCAGATGAGGTTTGCTGGAGGGCGATAAAAACAACTCGTGTGACTTCACAGCCAGAGCCACGTGGAAGCCATTTTAACATGTCACCCAATCGTGGCTATGACATTGTTTTCCAGTGTTTGTAAATTTGAAAGTTTTTTTTTTAAAACACAGAACACATTTCTGGTTCTTTGGATGAACCTTTGAATACGTTGTTTTATTTACAGCTATGACAGACACATCCCCACTGCTGTGTACGTGCAGGCATGTGTCCAAGAGGGTCCCCGTACCACAAGACTGCTGATTGTTATGTCGAGCCGTCAGTGCAGTTTATTATCACTTGCTGCACGATGAGCTGTTCAGGAAATTACTTTAAATGGTATAAACCAAAACTGGACTCGATTCAAACTGAACTAAGATTCTCTAATAGCTATGTTTCCTCACTCTTTACATTTTCCTCCTTCCGTGCATCTTTGCAGAAATCTAAATCTGTTGTTTTACTATTCTCAGATGGAGGACATATATGTTCAGTGAACTTCTCAGTGAAAAATTGATTTCTCACTCAGGTGAGTTGGATTTCAATCAAAGTTTATTTCTATAGCCCATATATTCACAAATCAAAATTTGTCTCATAGGGCTTAACAAGGTGTGACAGCCTCTGTTGTTAACCCTCAACAAGAGTGAGGAAAAAAACCTTTTAACATGGGGGGGGAATGTAGAAACCTCAGAGAGAGCACATGTGAGGGATCCCTCTCCCAGGACGGACAGAAGTTTAACAGATGCTGCGTGGAACTGAACGAATCAACAAAAAAAAACAATATTTACAACACTGATTAGAAGAAACAGTTTTTAACATAATGGAAAGTGTATCAAGTATTTGTAAATCTGAAAATGTCTGATAACGATAAAGGGAGCTGCAATGACAAATGGTATAAGGAGTTATTGTCAGTAGTAGAACATGTGAGTCGACTCATTGTTTCTTTCTTTAAAAACAACAACAACATGCTAACTGTGCTGAGTGCTAAATTGCTTATGTCAACATGCATGGCCACCGTGCAACACATGTGGAGGCACATTTACCAGTTAACATGGTGACATTTGGTAATGAGTACAAAAGACAGTACAGCTAAGGCTGATGGGAATGTTTCTAGTTTAATGTGAACCGGATAAAAAACATTGTTTTACCTGATGAACCTACAATGAAAAGTCAGAGACAAATTAATTTATCCAGCAATTTATCCTGAGTAGGAAGATGATGTATGTACGATGTATTTTCTATTTTTTTATTTTAGGCAAAACCAAGACTGTTGAGCTTCTGGTGCCAAACAGAAATTCAGGGAATCTCCAAAGTCATTAGGATTCTGCGTCGATGATGAACCTCTGTGACAAACATGCGGGAACTCCACCTATGTTGTGGTTACACTGCCCCTGTTGCTGTTACTAACAGCTGTCATGCAGTTGAAGTCTTTCTGCTTACATACATAAAGGAGACAAGCTATTATGTGACCATTTAAACATCGGCACTGTTTTTTCATGTGTGTTAGTATGGAGTATAGTACTAGGATGACCCAGCACTGCCTTCTCTAGAGCCACACCTAAACATGGATTGGATAACATGGATCAGTGAATTTAATCTGTAAATGTGATGTCAAACATCTTCAGACGCATTCTTTCTTAAAAACGTGACCAGATGAGAATCTCAACGTTCCCCTCAGTGCTTTTGAAGTCAGGAGCTTTTACAAGAAACGAATCAGACCAATCACTTGATGTTCGCCTCGCTAATCTGGACATTATCTGGTTACCCATGGCAGTCTTTGTTTTGAAACCGAGCGTCAGACAGAAATATGCCAAGTGACACTTAAATGTGAAGTCACCACATCTGGATAAGACTGCGCGCTATACTGAAAGCGCACATAAGCTGCTCATCATATAACTGCAGCTCAGAAAGCAAAACATTACACATCTCAAACGGATGCTAACTTGGCCTGAGGCACAGATCAGCATTGCCCATTTCAAGTCTCTCCGTGTAAGCTGAACGAGCGCAGCCCCTACGAACCGGATCAACCAGGAACATTACATCAGACATACGAGAGGAGAAGACTCTATATGTCACTCTGGCATGCGTCCTCTTGGAAAGCCGTCACAGTGACAAACACCACTCCACAGACTGGAGAGAAAAGCATTTGATTAACGCTGTGATCCTCTGAGATTCTGAGAAACAAAAGGATTTTATGTAGTTCTTCTTATTGTCTCGACTGGGTCTGTTCGCTCTCTTGGACCCAGAAGACAGGGACCAGTGTTTTTTGTCGATGACCTCAGGAGCTTGGAGGTGTCATTTGAGCAGCAGCGCCAGTTTTCAGCAGCTTTCATCAGGGTTTCAAGTACATGTCCTGCAGGCATCATTTAATCTACAGGGTGGCTGTGAGCCCAGCTTGTTTATAGACTATGACAGAGCCTGTGGAGTCTTCTGTTAATGATTAAGGTATTAAGAGTTTAGTTAAAATAATTTTTCCATCATGGCATTGAAATTCTTTAAAGGTTCAGTGTGTAGAATTGAGTGACATCTACTGGTGGAGTTGCATAATGCAGCTGAATACCCATCACCTCACTCTCCCCTTCCAAACATGAGAGACAACCTGTGGTAGCCTTCAGTTGTACATGCTGGGCTCCGTAGAGAGGTTACGCTCCCATGATAAAAAAATCCAGGTTTTGCTGGTTATCTAAGGGAAGTTATTCAGATTCTGTGGCAGAAGTGGCAGTGGAAGTGGGTAGAACTGGTACAGCTATATGCTCGGATCACATTCATAGAAGGGACTTTCTGGATCCACTGGTTTCCAGTGAATAAATACCCCCACATCAGGGGCTGCCTGAAGACCAGAGTTGACATTATGTTGGGGAGACTTCATTTTTTTTCTTTCACATTTGCTGCGAGCCAATGGCGGTGTTTCAGGTGTTGAGTGATTGCAGGTGTGTCTGAGTGTGTCTCCTCTGCTCCACTTGAGCCACATGCATCAAACACTGCTCTCATTCTCCTGTGTGTTTGTCTCTGGGCCGAACGAGGTCACTCCAGAAGTCGTTCAAAAGACTCAGTGAAGAAGAAAGCAACCAACTGCAGTGGAGCTGACCTTCAACCTCAAACTGTTCTTCCTCTCCAAGTAGGATATTTACTATTCCTTTTACCTTTTTAGAATTAGATCACTTCCACTACATGCAATGCTGGACTTTTGCATTTCTGTATAGTTGTTTATGAAATAATAAACTTTTAAACTATTCCCGTCATGTGGCCTTTTGCCCTTCTATTGAAACTGTTTGGTCAATATTATTCCGTGTAGGCCCACTGCAGTCGGTGTTTTAGATTGTTCCTTTGATATTTTAAGTAGAGACTTAACTCTTTCCATGATCTCATGCTGACTGTCAGCAGAAGTTTGAGGAGCTACCACTTAATCACTTTAAAAAAATGCAGCATATGTGATACACATGCATTATGTCTTCTGAAATGTATTTTAGAACATTACATGTAATTACATTGGAGTTTAACTCCTCCAGTCGACACGGTGGCTCCTGATTCACTCAGACAGAGAGCAGCTTCTCCATCGGCCTCCCAGACCTGAGTGGTGAGTTCTCATTCACATGATGAGGCTCTCATCCAAAACAAGTAAGAGTTTTTGCTCTGAGAATGAGTGATGTAGGAACCATGCAGGGGCAGATGTGATGTCTCTTAAGAGATAAGATTTCTATTTGAAGTTGGGGAGTGACTGTGACTTTTTTCTTGAGCCAAACGGTCGAGCCAACCTCTAGAAATCCTGAAGCATCCTCCTTTTTCCAAAGCTGGATGGAAGTGGCAAAGCCTCCTGTAACTAGATTGGAACTCAGTAGAGCACACACCAACTTCAAAAAAATTAAAGGAGCATAAAGTGTCAGGTTTTCACACAGAATTATATCAACATCTAGTGGAAAACCTGGTTAGTGTTGTATTTCTGCAAACCCTATGATAATTAATGCAAGAGGGAGAACTGCAGAAATGAAGATGGACAGTGTGAATTGAGGCCTCCCCTCTGCTAAAGAGAAACATGTCGTGCTGTCGCTGCGACCGAGCAGAAAATCTATAAAAAAGAAAAACCATCCGAGCGGGAGAAATGGATGGAGGGGGGAGTAGTGCAAGGCAGATGTGCAAATCGCAAACATGAGGGAGCAGCGGGAATCATCTGAGGCCAAGGACATGAAGCTGCAGGGGATCTGGAAAGGATAGTTCATTAGGCAGGGAAAAGAGAAATGCTTAAAATCAGACAATCAACATCTTAGCTGAGTTTGTGTTTCAGCATCCTGACATCCACCCACAAGTTCACTTAGTGCCATGCATGAGGAAATCGGACTAACGGAGCTGCGGTCATCAACCAGGAAATTAAACAAAGAGAGAACCACACTCATCCTCCTTGGGTCACTTCTGTTGCCTGGAATCTTCACTCTGTAGTCTCCAGTGAACACCAGCATTGTTGTGAGTGCTGATGAATGTGTGAACACAATGTGCCTCTGCTTAAAATAAAAAATGGAAGGAATGTCAAGACGCTGTAGAGAGAAAAACAAACTCCTCTCCCTGCTACGGAGCTTGATCATTGGACTTTCTTTGAAAATTAAATGAAGACAAATGGCCTTTCTTAAGTATCTTCATGATTAGAACCTCCCAAACAAGGAGCCCGAGATAAATTAACTTCTCTAGACAACATGCTAAAAACAAAGCCTCAGGACAAAAATAGCGGACGAGCTGCCTGGCTCTTGAAAAGAAATGGCTTGATAATTAAAAGGCACAAAATCCTTCCATTATCGAAACTACACCCGTATCCTTTTAGGGTCACGGGAAAGAGTGCTGGGGCCCGTATACATTACATATATGCACAAACGTTTTGATTTAGCTGTGATGCCAATATGTGGACAACACATGTGCCGAATAACCTGAGACCTATTACTGTACGAGCGTATGACAGCAATTATGGTTGTTCCAAACAAGTTCTCAGCGACGTATATGTTCCACATTTGATTCTGTCACATTGTGATAACATCAGGTTACAGTGTTCTGCTCTGTTCCAGGCTTCATGTCATCTCGCCTTTATTTTGAAAAGATCCCGACGACGTCTACACCACCACCAACTACAGGCGGAAAAAAAAACAGAGCTCCCACCAATCTGTGCTTCAGGCTAAAGGTGATCTCAACTGATGGAATCAAAGCTTCTCCCAAGCTTGGGAAGGTGTGTGTGTGTGTGTGTGTGTGTGTGTGTGTGTGTGTGTGTGTGTGTGTGTGTGTGTGTGTGTGTGTGTGTGTGTGTGTGTGTGTGTGTGTGTGTGTGTGTGTGTGTGTGTGTGATATAACAAATTAACAAAACTAATCCTCATTTGCGTTGTTAAATGACATTATCTTTACTTATATGGTGGTTTTCTGAGTAAGAGTGCGACATTCAGCAAATATTCGAATGACACTGAGGTCACATGTTAAATAAAGATGAAATTGTCGGGAGATACAACTGTTATTTCAAATTGCCACGAACCGTATTAAGTCGTGTTGTCAGGAGGTGAGTTATGTGAATTAAAACCTTTGTGTGTGAGGTGTGCGTTGAACAAAGTGCTCCTCAGCTGTGAGAATCCTGTCGACGCTACAAATAAACACCTCTTGAAAAGTCACCTTTTCAAGAAGTGCAAAGATTTATTTTCTTACAGAACGACAGACACATCAAAGATTAGTTTGTGTCTATTAACTTGAATGAATCTAGAGGAAGCCACATTTGCAATGAGTGTTTTAACAGTGAAACCAGTGTTGTCCATGCTACTTGGTACGGTGCAGTAACAGTTTGGTACAGTGTGCCCCCTGCTGGCTCCTTTGTGCACATAAACTAAAGGCAGAGATGCAGCATCTGTATTTAAAGGGGAAGTCAGTTTTACACATGTTTGGTTTAGCTGTGAGGGGCACTCCCCAGCTCGAGGACACATGTGTTTGATGTGCTCTGTAGCTCTGAATGACCTGATCAATCTGTGAATATAACCCTAATGATGTCTTAGTTACACTAATCCAGGGTCATTTAATTTTGACAATACACTTACAGGAGTCTCCCTACATCCAGTTTCTGTGTTGTGACCTTGAAGACACACTGTTGCTGTGGGTCAACTCCATCAGATAAGCCAAGGTCGGATTTCCCATTCAGTCATTAACACACATGTCTGTGCTGTCAGCAGTGAAACAAGTTATTTAAATTGAATTGCGGTTCAGCTTCTGCTCACATGGCTACAGAGCATAGAGTGACAACATTGTCAATAACAGACAATTAAAATGCATCACTGACAAAGTGTAGCAGCTGCGTTCTTTGTGTCCTAGTGCAGTAGGGAACTGTTCTGTATAGGAAATACCAGGCTGCAGTGAAGACAGCATCCACTCTGCAAAATCTACACTGGGACATTTAAAGGTTTCTACATTCTGACTGACATCCATGATGATTGTCTGTAGGTGTCTGTGGCAGCTGATAGAGCAGACGTGTCCTGGAGAAAGCTGAAGTGGTTCTAACAGAGGATTAGGGGAATTAGGTTTTTCAAATAGGGTGAAATCGGGTAATTTGGGACAATGGGTAATGTATTCAGTCTGTTTTTTTTCCTTTTCTCACAAAATAGTCATCAGGACTTTTATGACTGGTTAACATGGCCATCATGTGACTTAAATCAGCCTAATAAAGGCGTCCCAGATTACAAACTAAGTGACCTGTCCCAGATTATCAATTTCAGGCATAATTTTCTTTTTTTTGGCATAAAGGACACTAAAAAGTGTGTCATGTCTCCTCTGAGTATGAAATCTCCATTCTTTCTTCTGGTATAGTAAGAAAAGATATTAAGGAAACAGAAAGGCTGTAATATGTTAATTGGAATTAGTCACACAAGTCAAAACTGCCAAAGATGTCCCTGATTTCATTAATTCAAACATGGAAGCAAAACATGATTGGCTGCTTGACATCATGGCAAAATCTGATTGGATTACTGTAAACAATCGACAGTCATGTGATGAGAAGAGGAAGGTAGAGTGTGAATGAATGAGACATGAGAGAAATTCTCCCTGATACAAATGACACTACGTTTCATTAGTCTGGATCTAAACTGGAAAACATGTGGTATTAGTTAAAAAAAACGTGATGTATAAAGTTATTTACTTCCAAATCTATAACAACTTTTATTTGTGTTTTGTTTCGGACAAATATATTAACATACATGACAGTTAATTGCATATTTAACTACAGCTTTAAAGAAACAACAATAGCGGTTGTGTCCATTGTTTCAATGAGCTGTTTATTACAAAAAGACTGTACATAAATTTGGATGAACACATTCTATGTACAAACTGAGAAGACAAATATTATGTTCCCATGAATATTGAACTTGTGGATCCCCCCCTCACCCCCCCCCCACACACACACACTTTTGATCATAAGAAAACACATATCAAAGAAAGGCGCCTTGACCTGTGAGGCCCTGAAATGCAAGACGTTAAGTGGTAAAACATTACAAAGTTCTGCACATCAGTGGTTGTCTCATGATTTCTATGAAAAAAGTATAAATAAATCCTTTACATACAAACTGCTAACGGTCCGTCCTCAGCAGTCTCACACATAAGAACGAGTTGAATGCAGAGCTAGAAAGACAGTAAGTAGAAAAATGTTGTTTTCCTCACAAACAAATCGACCTCATGATGGAAAGAATACAATCAACGATGGGATGTAGTGGCAGATCACTCACTGTAATGACGTTAAGATACTTTCATGCACGGAGGCTCAATGAAATACTCTGGATTTGACCGAGCTGTCGTCTTTTCTCGTGTGCAGAAACCTGAAGAGGTTTCCTCGGAATCCATTTCAGAATACAAGTTCATGTCCAAGGCTCATTAAGTACACATGATTATGTTCAGCTGTTAGAAACATGTACAGTATTCTGAGGTGAGCGTTAGCTTTGATGATATTTGACAGCGAGTTTTACTGGCACCGACAATCACTTTGTAAAAGCAGGAATCTTATTTTGCAAAAGCAGTAGAAAAGAAAAGAAAACGGGTCATCACACCAGCACTGTTTCTAAGCCCTCGGGATTCGCTTTTCGTTCCTTTACCGCAGATAACAGGCTTCATTCACGTGTAGTACAGACTCTGGACATGAGAACATTAGTAGCAGGCTGATTATAGCTGTAGTACATTGCTGCTGAGTCACCTACATTCAGTGTAGAAGTGATTGGAGATCAGTATGTTCACCTTCTGGAACAAAAAGGGCACTGAAACTTTCTGTTACATTTGGATGTAGAGCGGCTGTGTTTTGAGGTTGTCTGTAATGGTGATTGTGGTTATTGAGCACCGATGTGAAGCACCACACCATCAACGGCAAACCAGCAGAAAACTTCAACACATGCAAAAACACTCCTCAGAGAGCAACTGTTATGTTGCCCAGTCCTCACAGTCGTCGACAACTAATCAGTGCAGCTATTCCAACACAATGGAAAACATACGAGTTAGTCCTTCTTCTCTGCTCCTCGTTCTGAAGCAAGAAACACGTCGGAGCTCTGCTACAGTAGCTGGACAGCATCGGCGAAAAAAGTGCCAGTGATCGAAAAGATACAAAACTGTGACTTCACACAAAAATAAACGTTTGTACACAGCCCCTCTGCCTGGGTGAAGTTAAAACGACACTGTGAGTGATGAATGAAATTAATATTCGATGAAAAATTTAAAAAAAACTTGGCACCACCTCCACTGATGCTGATGGCAACTCACAGGTGAAACACACTAACTGACAAATGCACTGTACTGGCAGCTTCTCACAGTAGTCTATATACACGTTTCCGTTAGAGAACGGAAAGAAACTCCAAGAGAAAAAGGGTTTCTTTCTTTTTTTTTTGTAATGCATTCTATACACTCACTTCACCCTTTTAACAGCGACCTCATCGACACAGAGCATAGTAGATACACAACGCCAGGTTGCTTTGTTCAACCCACATCTTAAACATCTTGTGATTTGGACATCGACAGCACAGGACATTCAGTCGTGTCCTAATGCACTTGTTGATGTTCGTGTGTCCTTTTAGTCCTTTTTTTTTTTTTAACGTTGATGAGGAGAAGAAGAGATGGATGTTCTGGAAAGGAGGGAGTGGTTGGTCTGCTGGTCTACAGTCTGTGGAGCATTTTGTCATCACCTTGCTACACTGCCACATCTGTTCAAAGTGTGGTAATACTTCACTGTCGGATCGAATGCTACTACAGAGTATTAGGCCACGTAAAGGAAAAGAATCTGAGATCAAGAGAACTAAGTTGTAGAAGGTTGAAGCTGTGGTATTACAAGATTAATGTCATAACATTTAAAATAAAAATCGTAATATCACAAGATTAATGTCACAATATTACGAGAAGTTGTTATATAAGAAGTTGTATTATTACAAGAAGTGAATCGTAATATAACATGAATACAGCTCTATTATTTCCAGAGGGAAGTTGTATTATTACAAGAATAACATAATATTACAAGAATAAAATCCTTTGTAGAGAAAATGTTTATTAGTGGTTGACTGCAAGGTTATTGATATGATATTGGGAGGGGTTTTCATTATTTTTTTCAAGAACCACTGAGATTGGAACAAGACTTTGGATGCAGAATGAGTGGAACTCAGGCATGGATTCTCCTTACTGCTTTTTCCTTAAATAAAAAAGGTGTTTTTCCTTGAAATATCTCAATATCTCAGATTCTTTGTTTCTTCAACGTGGCTTAAAATCTCAGTTGTATACTGTGTGGAATAAATACTGGAAGCGTTGGTTGCACATACCCAAAGTAACACGACATCCATATTTGTATGGTGTTCTTTGAAACGATTTTCATTCATTGTGATTTATTGTGAGGCTAAATGTGACCCGGTTTGAAGATTCCAACCGACAGTGTAAACGAACAGACCACAGTCATCCAAAGCTTCACCCCCCTCCTTCGTTTGGACTTTTTTTCTTTTGGAACATAACATTGGAAGCACGAGCTCCCCTAAAAGAAAAGCATTTAGTATATTCCAAAGACTTCACCATGGCACTTCATTGAAAACAGGAGTTGAATGAATGCTATTGCTGCACTGCATACATCTGTACATCTTCAGGGTTTGATCTGTGCTCCAAACGGCAGTACTGCTTTTGTGTCCTGCTCTTTTTAGTCAGCATAGTGCATGATGGACTCCACGTAGTTTCCTGGGAAGAGTCCGGTGACGCCGTTGGCGACGCCTTCGAACCAGCCGTCATCGTTCTTCTTGATTATGTAGATGATGGATCCCTCCATGAAGGACAGCTCGTCCTCCTTGTCCTGGCAGTAGTCGTAGATGGCCACAACTGGAAAAAGGCAGTAAAGAAAACAGTTTGAGTGAAAACAATCGGTTTGCTCATGAGTGGAGAACAGATGTTATAGACAAAACTGTGTCCAGATGTGATTTTTTTTCAGTAACCTTTCTCTAAAAAAATCTTGGGGGCCCATTGGGGGTCTCCGTCAGCGTAGGGGTCATTGTACTGGACCACTGATGCATCCTCTTCCTCGTAGTCCACAGGTGGGGGAGGAGGAGGAGGAGAGGGTTCCTCAAACACTCCCATGTCCTCGGGTGGAGGAGGGGGAGGCGGGGCCGGGCTGTCTGTTACTGAAGGAGAAAAAGAGTTTGAGAGAGGACGTTAAAGAGAAAAATTAAAAAAACACAAGAGAGAAACAACATTGATTTAATCAGGCGCAGCATGGAATAGAAAATCTCCTGCAGCAACATTTTCATAACTTTTTCCCTATTTCAAAATTCAATGCTTTTTCCAAAGATTATTTTCTGTTAGGATTTTCTGTTGGCTACATCAAACCTGCAAAAATAAACAGTATTTGATGATTTAACTATATTTGGCAACAACGAAAGCTACTGTGTGGAGGAAGCATGTACAATATTCTAGACTGTTATTTTTACGATAGAATAGCATCATCTTAACCAATAAGATTGAGCCTTGTTATAATGATGAACGCTTCAGCTTTGTCAGTTTTACATCAAATGTCCTCTTAAACGTGCAGTAATCTAATTTTACACTAGAGGGCAGCTTAGGGTCTTATTAAAGCTTTGGTCAGGCAGTTATCTCACAGCATCTACTCGTGGTTCTTAGTTCCCTAAACTATGACACTATTCATATCAGGAATCCTAATCACTCAACACTCAATATTTATTTATTCAATTAGTTCCATTATATTTTTTGTAAAGTCTAACATAGTAGACAAAATTATATTTCAACACTGACAGGAAGTAGCACCTCAAAGAACTTTAAGAGAGGAAAATTATTATATTGAATTATTAGTGCAATTACCGTAAGATACAGTCATTAGTTGACAAAACATCATCACATGTGTTTTTTATAATGTATTGAAAGTCCTGCAGGTCAATAAAGCCCCATATGTCCTATGTGAGTCAGTTTAGTGAGATCTAAAGGGTTCAGCAGAAAGGACACATTCTTTCTCTCTGTTGTTGACACAACCGCGATGTGGTTAAATGGGTGGATTGGTTTTGTAGAGAAAATGTGGTTTTAAAAGCTTAACTGGGCTCTGCCATGCTCCCACTGGTCCTTCAGTCTTTGAGCTACGTGTGTGCTTGTGATATGAGTGTCCCCTAGGAGCAAGTCTCCCTGCAGCATCAACTTCAGTGATTAAAGAAAAACTACACATTTTTATCTCAATAATTTATTAACCTGCTTTTCCAATTAAGAACTAGTGATAAAGCAGCAGGGGACTGGATTTATCTCATGACTTCAATTCCTTTGTGCTAACATACCTGTTTTTCCACAAGTCTAACAAATTACTTTATTCGTTTCAGCATCAAGAGCTAAAATATAAGCTTTACTATAACATAACTCATCTTGGATTGTATTGGTGTTATCCATTTTCCCTTTAAAAGGTCTGTGTAAACACATCTTGTATTATAATAAGTCACAGTGAAAGCATCTAGTTGGCGAGGATCATATCTGACTGAATTGATGTGATGACAATTACAATTCAGGCAGAAAGAAAATCTCTATTAAAATATGTTATTAAGGAGTTGATCTATAAGATCAGAGTAGACATTGCTGTTCATATTAACTTTACAGTTTCTCTTCTACTTATATAGAATTCCCTGTTTCTGCTGTTGGAAATTTAAAATGTGTCAGACACAGTAAAGACATTAAAGACTGATTTAAGATTATTGTTCATAATATAAACACCTTTTAATAGATTATTTAAAGCCTGCTTAAGAGCTATTTTGGGTCACATAATTTCAATAGTAAGATATTAGAATAATCTGTCCCTTATCTGACTGCAAGACTCGTGTTCAGTAAAGGGCTTTGTTTCAGTGGGATGTCACGATTCCTCACGTTTGAGCAGACAGGTACAAACAGTCCCACATCTCCGCCTGTCTGCATCTCCGCAGACAGGCGGATGGAGAATCAGGACACAGCTTCAGGTCACATTTTCTCTCCCCAGTGGACAGAGAGTACAGGTCGCACGCTTTCAGTGACCCATTCATCACCATGGCGACAGACAGAAAGACGTCCGAGTGGTGAGTGCTCTCCCTCGACCCCACATAGAGTGCAGGAGAAGGTGCACTGAGTGTAGCAAGCCACGGAGCAGGGTGGAAATGTGAGGTGGTTTGTGGATGCAGACACCATTTCAGAAGTATTCAAATAGATGTGATGAAAGTTATTTTCATATATGTCTATTTAAATGTTTCTAGAATATTAGCAAATTACCTAAAATCTGTTGAAAAGTAACAGTTTGCCCTGACGACAACATACTGTTTTTACAAATAATCTTTTTCATATATCAGTGCAAGTATTTCCATAAACTGTAATTAAAGAGAGACGATATGATGGCTACAAAAAGTGAAGCCAGTATCTCAATTGCCCTTTAGTGGCTGGCTGCAGGGTAGGTTATGAACCCCACCCATATTAGTGGATGGAATATGGACCAGACAAAAGAAATAAAACCAATATTAAATACACTTTAGCTTTAGGCAGCTCTTATCATAGTTAGTGTATGCTCAAGTTCTCGTTTTTCTGATGCGTTTGGTAAAATCTGTGGAAAATTAAGATTGACAACTGAAGCTGACTCCTGATTGTTCTGGCATGTGTATTGGGCGGGACTTCAACCCCATGATCACTACAGTGCAGACTTTGGTTTCAAATGAGCAAGGACATTTTTACTTCATTTCTAGCAAGTAGGAGAAAGCGGCGATATGCAGTCAATGTTTATATACAGTTTAATGCATTTCCTTTGCTGTTATAGCCCTGCATTAGCAATTAAAACTACTGAGGTGGTGGTTGGTTGAACATTTGGTTATATGTCACTGGAGGACTTCATATTACTTGATATGAATGAGTTTACACCTGTGTGTATACAATGTATATTTTTGCATTTAACTGCCTGTTAAACTACCTGTAGAGCAGGGCCCACTGTGTGTCTTCATTAATAAGTTTAAGTGCATGTCTATGTATCTGTCGAGTACTTACTGGTTTCCTGCATTCTGGCTACAAAGCCGGTCAGTGGGATCTGTGGGGTCAGCTGTACCATGGGAGGAGGAGGCGGAGGAGCCACAGACACTGGAGCAGCAACACCCAGAGAAGCCAGACGAGCAGCAGTGAGACAGAGAGCAATGGGGGTGATGGAAAGAGAGAGAGAGTGACGGTACAAGAAAAGAACAAACCACATCATGGATTGAATAAAGCAGAGTGGAGAATGATGAGGGAAGAATAAGACAAAAAGCTTGTGAGCAGGTGAAACAGTGGAGCAAGCGTCACTGTCAGTGTTCTTTTGTGCTGCGTTTTTTTCAAGCTCGGCTAAAGCTGCTTTTACTCTCAGTCTGAGAATCTACCAAGTCAGCGTCTGCTTTAGGTCCGAAGCAAAGCCTGTAGGCAGTGTTAGCTTCCAGTGGAAGTGGTGCGATGTGCTATAGTGACAAGTGAGAGTGCAGTAGCAGACATTTGTTCCCACAACAGCATTGACATGTAGCCGCGGCATCTGGATCTGACCCAATTCAGAATATCATTAAATGCTCATTAGAGCGGTGTGTGTGGATCAAGAGCAACGTTTACTGAATGAACTTGTACCTGTATAATGTCTCTCTTTGGCCCCTATAAAGCAGCTTTTTGTTCGGCTGTCTTTACAGAGGAGATAAATGGATGGACACAAAGAGAAACACTCAAAGACATGATGTCACACGCACACAGGCCAGGTCTGCCTCATAAATCACATGTAATGGAGGGGCGTCTGTAATCTCACTGGCCAGTAATGTCTTATTATTCCACCCTGCTCTCACCGCACGGCAACATCCATCCACAGCTACACCCTGAGGGATCAATGAGCTGCCTCTCGTACCAGAACAAGGCTTTTTATTGTGAAACTTCTATTACAGCTGCTTGAAATGCAAACTTTACTTTTACTTTAATTAATTTTCAGTGGCAGAGATGATGTGATGCCCCAGTTTAAGTCCCTGGCTGATACAGACTCTGCATCATAGTCTCTCTCCTCCCAGGCAAGACAGGCAGCCTCCTCCTCCTCCTCCTCCTCCTGCGTTTTTGTGCTCGTCCTTTGAGACAGGATCCATCGGAGGAGAATGGCCCGGAGTGATGTCTGCCAAAATAAATTCTACTCCTCCAACAGAAAATATGCATATTTCCTGGGATCCCCATGCCGATCATCTGATGAGGGCTTTTTTAGCCCTGAAATGCCTCTTTTCTGTCCTTAACAAGAAACTGACTTCAGCTGACTTAAGTGATAATGTCATAACTCAATTAGAAATGGTAATGAAACACTCTGCTTCAGTAATTATGATTCATAATTAATTTGCCTGTGCAGGGGCTTGCCTGTGCATATCTCTTAGACCCAGAGGACTGATTTTAGCAGTTGAGCAGCAGCTATAGGAGAGGCTGAGGATACATACATAGTGGGTTTTTGTTTCAAAATTGTGTTTTCACCCGTACATACCTACAAGCCTGAATAACTTGTACCAATGAATAACATCTCCTACAAATGTAAACTGTTTTATCATTGTAAAATTCAGAATTTAACTGCACAACAGCAGTTAGCAAAGAAAATGGCAAGCAACCTTTTCAGATTGATAATCAATGGTGTGTTCGCCACAAGTAGCCAAGAACTTATGTATGTTTTTTTTCTACCAGATGGGGGTCGTGTGATGGTATGTGGTGACCCACTCAGCAAGCAGTTGTGAGTGACTCCCCCTTTGTTTCCAGACAAATCTGTTTCTGCCCGTCCAGACTAAAACACAGGCCTGCCCTTTTCAAACTAAAAAGCCTTTCCAAACTTTTTAGAACGTTTCTGCAGCTCTACAACTATGGAGGACGCCAGGAGTATCTGTACCAGCAATGATGTGTTTTTAATTAAACCTAGTGGTGTCAATATAACATGAATTTTACACGTAAGTTCAATTATATTGAAATAAGGCTGCTCTGCATATTTTGAATGCCAGTAAATGCAATTTAAGATCATTCTCCCCTGTTGTTACTTGTTGTTACCAAAACCCTTATTTTACACACTTCATCACACCAACCATTTAATAAACCACACAGTATATATCAAACTCATATAAAGACATTAAATCTGAGTTACTTGAGTTCTGTGTGTAAGCAGGGCCCCCGTTGACGTGCGGCTGCTGGGAGGAGACGGAGGGTGCGCGGCGGTAGGTGCCGGTGGCTGACACCATGGAGGCCGAGGAGGTGGTGGAGGAGTGGCGGGAAATCTGGCGGGAGATGGTGCCGAACTGGGACATGGGGATGGGACCCAAGCCGGGGCCCTGGTGTACTGGGGCTGAGGACGTCGCTACTGCAGGAGACGGGGAGGAGAGACGCTATTACTCGCTGTTAAAACATCCGCCTGATAAATCAATTTTAGTTGCTGCTGGTATAATAAGAGTATTTAAATTCAGTTTGCTTTACAATGCAATGAGTCAATAAAGCTATAAATTAAGCTTGATGTTTGAGACTTAGACCGTAGTTTAAGGCATTTTATTTTTAATATAAATTAATATAAATTTCCTCCAAAAAAAGAAAATATTGAAATTTTTTAACTTTTTTTACTTTAAGAAACTCTTAAGAAATTTTTTTTTTGGACTTTGTTATGATGCAAATATTGGAAAGAGGTGTCAAGGTGTTGTCTAAACGCTCTACACAAATCAATAAAACACATTTTGTTTACAGCGTCCATGGTTTTTCTACATTCCGACTTCAAAGCTCATGAACACAGACAAGTCAGAATAACAATTTCACAACTCGGGGGGGGGGGGGGGGGGGGGAGAGAAGCAAAGAGAGACAGAGGAGAGCCTTCACAGCATTTAGTTTACTGTGGACACTAGAACAGTGAAATTACAGATGCTGAGGCTCACCTTGCCCCAAACTGGGAGGGGAGGGGGTGGGAACTGCCAGAGGGAGACTGACTGCACTGCCTCCACTGTTCTCCCTTCCGCCACTGCCCCCACTGCTGCCACTGCAGAGAGAAATAGAGAGAGAGTCTTTAATGGTGATCATATGTGAGAGGAAATCACAGCAGTTGACATCCAATCATTACTCCCTCTTATGTCATTCTCTCAAAACAATATTAGAGTCACTGTGGCAACAGATTATTTTTGGACAAGCCTTGTTGTGTTTTGGGGAAAATTTCACACGAAGATACTGAAACAAAGTGGAATTAGTTTTACTTGTCGATAATGGCTCCAATTAAAAAAACATCAGCAACATTGGACGGGGTCATCCACAAAAATGATGCTTCGATCCCCAGCACCTCGTATGGCAGCTTGCTACCAACAGCTTGTGTGGGAAAATTAGGCTACTCACTATTTATTATATCACACCTTTCACTTATAGTAAGTAATTAAATCAAATGGACCTGATTTTAGGAAAATCTTCTTTTCAGTAGCTCTAAATTCAAGGTATTACCTGGTAAGATCTACATGTCACATGTTGAGAATGTGTCTGAATTCAGAGACACATCTTTCTGAGGTGTCTCGGCTGCATTTGAAGACTGATTGAATCACAGCTGCATGACTAGGTTCCTTCAAATGCAGCCTTCCAGTCCTTCACAAAACAAAGTATCTACCAGGTGGATCCTTCTCTGGCCAACCTATCTCGCGATTCATTGCACACTTGTGAAAAGCTATCGAGCTAGCTTTTAGGATGGCTGAAGTGCAGTAAGAAGATATTGATGCAAATGGTCAGAGCAGGACAAGCTGGTGATGCAAATAGGAAACCCTCCATAGACAAGGCGGTCTACGCGGTCTATAGAGGCCTTTCTAGTCCAAACAGACCAGGTCCTCTGAAGTAATGGTATTCATAACCTGAATGATAACTCAGTAAACAATAATATTGTGACATAGAAGCAGCATAAACAACAGCAGCACCCTGAAATGTATTCAGCTGAGGTCCATCAGAGTATAAAGGTTTCCAAACCGATTATATATAAGCTTCAGGCATAAGAGGAGATGGTCTATGCTACCTGTGTGTCCTGGGCCTCTGGTTGAGCGAGGCTGTGCGTGCAGGGCTGTGCTGGCTGCCCAGTCGTCCTGGGCTCGTCATGTAGTCGTTAGGCACCACTGGGGGCTTCACAGGCTCCAGTGTCTTGTAGGGAGTGTTACGCCTGCACAGAGATAAAGAACTTGCTTATGGAGCCATAGTCTGCTGACCCTGGTGTCATAGATAACCCTTGTAAAACTGTGTCAAAACAAATGTATAACAGTGTAGATTTCACCAATTTTAACAAATAAAATGCATATTAAAAACTACCACAACTGCTTTAAGTTCTTACCCCAGGGTACCACGACCAGCCATGGGAGGACTTGGGGGCTTCTGTGTCGGGGGGTTGGTCCTAGCGAGGGTCCCTCCTCGCCCTGCTGCATTGTTCCCATGTTGCTAGAGGAGCAAGGATGAGTTAAAATACTGCTTTTGTGTAATCTGAATAGCTGACGTCATTGTTCCCTATGCTAATAACGATGTCTGGAGAATAAAAGCAGCACTTGGGTTATTTTGATATTAGTATCTCATCTTCACTTTTATAAAGGCATAATATTTTAAAGAAAAACTGGCAGAAAGCTACGGAATAGGAAGTGAAGAGAGATGGAAGGAGAAGCACAGAAAGCAACCCTAAATATTTGACTAATTTCTTTACACTAAGAAACAAGTAAAACGGGATGTCACTCACTGGTTGTGGGTGTATGGATGAAGAGATACAGAACATGGGAATACATGTTGAAGAATAGATTTATTTATAAGTTTATTATCTCCTGTTTTCAGTTTTCTTTAATTTACTACAACAAAACACACACATTCAATTTAACCTATCATGGTCCACACATGTCTATACTTGGAATAGTTATAATGGTGTATTAAGGACAACTGGTCACGTAATGACTAGTCAAACACAGTTAACAGGTAACAGGAGATTAAAATGATTCTGCTTTACTGCACAGGGATAAAAATCCGCTCATGCATGGAATTATATTTGTTCCATGTAAACTAAATTTAAAAGAAAAATAAAATCATGTAAATCATGTTGCAACTGAAAAACAATGGACATGAGTGCATGGATACCTAGGTGGGTTTTTACTTTTATCAATAAAAATAAGAGAAAGACAACCATTTCTTACCTTGGCCTTAAGCCACTGAGTGCAAGCAGGCAGAGAGAGAAGACAGAAAACATGCTCATTGGTTAATCGTTAAAAAAGTGAGTTGTATTATCATTGTAGTGAGAGCAAGCATGAAAGTTAAGCATCTTGTATAAACTACTCTTCGTCAATTAACATTTATATACAGTATGTAGAGTGGAAGGAGTGTCTTGAGGAAAAGAGTAAGAGAGTTGCATAGCACATCAAGGAGACTAATAAAGAAATATTTGTCAAATAACCAGAAATAAACTCTAATGTGCTTTTATCAATGTGTTTGTGTATGAAAACCTAATTATTACAGCTCTATAACCATCAGCGTTATTGCACAACATTAACATATTTTACCAACAATTTTCATTATCATAAAAAAGAGGAAAACAATTTGTGAGGCCATTATTGTAGCAAAACTTGTGACAAATGTGAGTCCTAATCCGTCCAAGTGTAAAATAATCTCTGTAGTATGCGATTTGTGAATGTGTAAAGGGACATATTTGCATATATTGACTTACATATGTACAAATCCAATAACACACACACATGGATTTGAATACATATTAGTTTGTTTTTTACACGCTTTCAAATCAAATACAGATTTGAGACACATTTGTCAACAATGACTGCCCCATTCCAATTCTCATTAATATTTTTCCAGAGTATACGTATCATATTTAAATAGTTTGATTTATCTGAAACAAAATATTTCAATGTTCAATTGTATAAAACAAAGAAAAGCAACAAATTGTAAAAAAAAATGTAGCTGACACCAGAGAATTTTGGCTCATGGTCATGAGCTTAAATGTTTGAATAATTGCTGCAATATGTAGTTAGTAATTGTTTCAAAACTTATCACATTCTCAACTTTAATTGGCAGATCATCTGTTACACTAAACCCTGTGCCTATCAGCACTAGTATGT